>NW_008599183.1:16586-33574 GCF_000691845.1 Merops nubicus
CTTGCAATGGCTTGACCTGTCCTGACAGATCTCTCTGTTTAGTAATTTGTCTGAAGCATTTGTTTTGGGATGTCAGCCATTTGTGTCAATCAGCATTGAATTTTTTAATAGGACACTGCTGGAAAACAACTTCCTGTTAGAATGTTCTACCTTTACACCTCAAGCAACAAAATCTTTAACATTCATATGAAAAAATATAAAGTAGAATGATTATAGATTTTTATATTTTACTAGCATTGTATATTATCTGGCCTTGTTTAACCACCACAGCTCTAATTTAAATGAAAATCTTTCTCCTCACTGCATCCAGAAGAAAAAGTACATTCACCTCCACCATGTTGTGTACAAAGACACAATAGCAGGTTCAACTGACAGTACAATCTATTTCTGGATGGCAGATGCTCTGTAGTGTAATCATTATTCATTGGCTGCAGGGATTTCCAGGCAGGCTGCCAAGCAGCCCATGTGCCTCTGCTTATTGCCACATATCTTAAAGGTAGGCTTTTTAACTGGAAAAGAGAGAGATCATGTGTGGTTTGCTATGCAGATCTTGACAAGTAGTTTTTAATATTAAATGCTATGCTATCTTTTCACATTCAGGAATCTTTAGGGAATGTTATCACATATTAATGTATAAAGGTTCATAGAATACAACTGTTGATAAAAAGAGAATGAAACTGGGAAATTATTTACAGTGGGCTGCGAGTCAGGCCCTTAGATAATGTCCATATCCACCATAACAGACAAGTGATATATTCACTAACGCATTTCTTCTCCAGTGTAAAGTGCTCTTACCAGGTACCATTCATCTCTACCTAGGCATGTATCTTCATCTACAGTTTGTACTATATCCCCCTCCCATATGGTAGTGGATAAAATACAGTTCTACAGATGAGTTTAATTCCAGGATTTGATGGGCATGACAAACATATGGTTTGCATCTTTTAGATCTTATCTAAGATTTTACAGATGTCCAGATCATCAGACTCCTAGGTCTTGATCTGTAGATAGAGGATGTAGTCCTCTAGGAATAAAACTATGTCTTAGAAGAACTAGAATACGGTAAAAAGATTAATATATTTCTTTACTGCAGACTTAAAAGGCTTAATTTTCACATTTGAATGTCTAGAACCCATAAATCCATTTCTAGTTTTTAAGCTTAGTTCAGGTTTATAAGGCTTGATTTCAGCACCTCCAAATGAAAATGTCATCCAGATAAATAGATGTCTTAATAGGTACCTTAACAGGATTTCTTCTTACTTCGTATATGTGTCAGCAGTGTAAACATGTACCTCTAAGCTGGTCATCTAAGCTCTTCTTTCAGACAGTTAAAGGAAGAGGTTCCCATTAGGCATCTCTTCCTGAAGTAGGATTCTAAAGGAGATGCGTTATTCACACTCTAAACATGCCTTTTTTTTTTTTTTTTTTGACCTTGACAAAATGAGAGAAGCTAGAGGACTAGTCCCCATGTATACATCAGCATTGTCGATACTGCATATACCTTGTGTACTAACGCACTAATGAAATATAACTAAGTTTTAAACTGGAAATGAGAGGGACAACCAATTAGAAAAGACTAGAAATGATAACACATTAATACAACCTGGTTAAGCTGTTACACAAACCCTCCTTCATGTTCTTCAGCATCATAAATACCCAGAAAGAAAATAACATCTTTCTGATGCGCTGAGGTTGCCCAACTTTGTCTACATCAGCTGACTAGTAAATAAATAAACTTTTGATTATTTAAAACTAATAAAACTGAGCTTACCTGCAGACTACTGAGACAAGTCAATCTCTGAATGTGGGAGGAAGGATACCAGAGGATACCAGCAACCCAATGGCATTGTAACCATGGAGCCCTGTAGGAGCCAGTGTCACCTGCGGTGTTTTGCACCCATCCCTGGAAACTCCCTTTCATCATCCATCCTGCATCTGACTTCTGTTTCAATATCTTATGAAGATTTTGTGATACATCATCAAGGATAAAGAAGACTACTAAGACAAGCACAAGATCTGTGAAGCTTCATTAGGTTAGTACTTTCCACAAAATTGTCAAGGTATGAATAAGGATGTCCTGGCCCTCATGCTCACTGTTTCTCTGACTTAACCTCCCCTTTTAGGAAAACTGACTGAATATACCAGTTTAAACTCTGTAGATCAGATCTACTAAGCTTTCAAACAACATTTTATGAACAGGTGTAACCTTCCTCCCACTTGAAGTACACCATCTTGGTTTTCCTCTTGCTTTTGCATTCTGATTGTTAAGGTTAGGGCATGATTTCACAGAGGTTTTTTTAGACCATGTAAAAAAGCAGGTATATAAAGCCCACAAAGGACAGAGAAGCTCCATTGTAGGGTATGATGCTGAACTGACACAGGACAGATTGAAGTCATAGTGGTCGAGCGTGGGTTTCTGGAGGCTGCTGTGGGCTATTCAGTTGGCAGGGATTTTCATGAGTATGTTACACCAGGAAAGGATCCTACAGGTGAAGTGGGTGGACAGAAGATCTTTCCTATCCTTCTGGGAGCATGAGGGGATTTTGGGGCTAGCAAGGTATGGAAAGGAGAAGAAGAATGGATCCATTGGTCAGGAATATCAGGAGCTCCAAGCTGCTTGTCCTGTCCCTCAGCTCCCCAACTAAAGAAAAGGTCTGAGACGTTTAGGAAGAAAGGAAGGGAAATTAACATCTCAGTAAAACAGAGTCATCATTTTTTTTTTTTTTTTTTTTTTTAAGGTTTTGGTTCTGCTCTGAATGATTAAGCAGTTTTTTTCTATCTCTAATTTCTATGACTTTATACTTGTGTGTTGAAATCCAGACTCCACTGAAACTGATAATGAAACTGCCACTGAATTCCGGGAGCCAGGCGTTTATCTGTGGTGTCTAAGGAGAACTTTTGCTAATTCTAGAAATCCTAAGTACTGTTTGAGGAATTCCCAGCTTCCATAATAGCTATTGTTGTCTCCCTAGTACTTCAAGCACAATTCCATCTGAAAAGAGATCTGTACGAGTGCAGGTATAAGGCTTCCTTTCTGTTTCTCATTGTTTTTAACAAGAGATATTTCCACCGATCTGTCTGAGAGTTAAAAACTAGTTATCTTGCAGGGGGGTAACTAAAATTTAATGAAAGCAAAGACTGAGTACATGTTCCTTTGGTCTGTATGCTGCTTATCATCTTTTTGTTGTTGTTGTTGTTGTTGTTGTTGTTTTCAATACTGGCAGTTGCTGCTACTCAGAACTGATAGCTTGAAATGAAGCTCCTGGGCTCCACTGGTCTAAAGGTAGAAAGGGAATAAGGGGTATCTGCACGGAATTTGGAGAAGCCAGTTTGTTCCTCACAGAGGTGCCCATTACAACTACTATGAAATGTGGAAAACAGAAGAATACTTCAAATGCTCCTTCTGTCTCCATGCTAAACTTTCTCCTCACCACCACTGTGGCACTAGTGTCCTTCCGGGTTTAGTTTCTTTCCCTGGCTGAAAAAAGGTCACACCACACACAACTCTCATGTTCCTGCAATTCTTTCATTTTAGGGAACTAATGGGAGGGATGCAATGTTTCCCTATAGCTGCAGCAATTTAACTTATTGTTTCAGGAATGAAATATTCATGAACATGGTAAGAAGGAACCAGTGTGAGTGCATGTCTGTGCTTCAGTGCCTCTCCCTTGAGAGGAGGTTCTCACAATGGAGAGTGAGAACCTTCTCAGGGACAGAAGGATATTCATTATGCTCTTGTTTCTTGAACACTGTCATCCACAGCATGTTCTCTGAGAAGGAGGAGAAGGGCTGTTACCTCTTCCAGTTGTCATGAGGGGAAATGGCTAATGACATTGCCTTGCACAGACCTTGTTTGTGTAGGCATTTTCTTATCTTTGGGGGAGGAAGAAAAAGCAAAGTCCAGCCTGTGGATTCCAGGATCGCTCAGAGCATCAGTCCCATGGGCTTTCTGGGCTTTCTGATTTTCTTAGGATATATATTCTTCTCATAGTGTTTCCATTTTCACAATGGCAGCAGGCACTGGAATATTTCCAGTCCACCTTCTGATACTGAAAATGCTCAAACTTCCAGTTCCGGAAGGACCTAGATGTTGCATGGACCAGTATCAGTCTCAAAAGAGCAGGCAGCCCAATGTTGCCTCATCTGTGCCCAGTCTTCTACTTTGTCCCTTCAGGGGAGGTTTCATTTGGATATTAGGAAGAATTTCTTCACTGATAGAGTGGTGAGGCATTGGAACACGCTGCCTAGGGAGGTGGTGGAGTCACCATCCCTGGAGGTGTTCAAAAAACAAGTAGATGTAACACTTAAGGCTATGGTCTAGTGATTAAGAAAATGTTGGGACAGAGGATAGACTTGATGATCCTAGAGGTCCTTCCCAACCATAGTGATTCTATGACTTCTATGATTCCCATGCTACCTGGGTATCCTTGGATACATGGTCAATCTCAGCTCCCAAGAAGGAGAAAATGCCTAATGTGTTCTGAGTCATCCTAGTTTGTAACTAAACAGAAGAAAAAAATATTCATAACAAGAGTGACAGGTTTCCACAGCACAGCTCAGCACTGCATGGTTCTGTTTGTTGTTGGCTAGGAATTGTCATTTGGCTGGACTCCTTTCCACATCATCTGCATGGCAATGTCATTTACTGTCCTTTCTGAGGCTGGTGATTTGGGTAGTATCTGCATAGTTTCCTTCCTACAAAACACCAATGGCTCTTGACATTGATTCTTTGCAAGACAGTTTTCCAGGTTCCTTCATTTTTAATTCTTTCTTTTCCTTTCCTGCCTTGAGTATTCCCATGTGGTATAATTGCTTTTTAAAAATCCATGCTCCTTAATAGAAGCCTACAAGTCAGCACGCTCACACAGCTCACAGCAGAGATTGCAAAGTTTTGTTCAGGTTTAATGTGACATTTTGTTCATCTCATGTGTGAAATGGTGAGAAAAAATGGATTTGAGCAGAACCATGTGCATAGCAATATGAATTACAGGTTATATGAATATCATTAATAATCTTTCTATCAAAGGGTTGGGAGCTTTCTTTTTTCAGTTTTCCATTTTATATAAATTACCATTATTGTCTGTTTTTCTCAGACATCAAGGCCTCCTAAAAAAAAATGTAGATAATACCTGTTGATGCTGAGGTAGAGGAAACGGTGTTGTGCAGAAAAGAATCTTGCATGACAATCAGCCTTCCTTCTACATTTCCCAAGACAAATAACTGCAAGACTACAGTTTTTGAAACCTCTAAATTTATTCCTGGAGCTCTCTTCCTCAAGTATTTAACATGAGACATATGAATTCATCAAATGATACATAGACACCAAACCTGCATGCTATGAAATAAATTAAAATGCATTAGATTATCACTATATAAATGAGCAATATGTCAGTGTCGCAAATAAATTTATGTAATTTTGGATTTGCTGCAAGTCTGGCCAAACAAGCAAAAATTCCCTGCTCTGGGGAAATTCCTTGGCATCAACTCTATCCATATTCTAAGAATAAGCAATTAGTTGGTTGTGTTTAAAACAGTAAAGAAGAAATTCATGGAACCAAATAGCTCTTTCCCACAAATGCTTACAGACTGAGTATTCTGAGAGAGAATCTTTGAGATGCTAACAGTAAAATAGCATGAGACAGAAGAAATATTTTTGACCAGAAAAAACAGCAATAAAAGAACCAAAATGATCTATTGCATGTAACAAAAAGCAGAAGTGCCACGGAAGATTTTTTGCCATATAACAGACTAGTTTCTAGCATGAAGGAAGAGCTGAAGAATGATAGTATATGTAAATAAGTCAAGAAAATAGAGAGTAATAAATTAAATTGCATTAACACAATGTATAAATAGATCCTATGTTTATGTTTGGATACTGAAAAAAGTACTGACACTTAGATGAGAAAGTAATAGTTTTTCCACTGCTATCAATACTACAGTACCCTAGCAGATTGCCTAGAAAATCATCCAAACAAGACAGTAAAGCCTGCCTATGCTTACTGGAATCATTGTTGCTGGAGAGAGCTACGGTCACACTATTAAACAGAATTAAGGCTGCTATGGCAGAGTGAGTAGCCAAAAAGCAGAGAATACATTGGAAACGTATAGTGTATTTGTCAGCTAGACTGTGGGTTTCTGAATACTTCTAAACTACAGACATGGAAAAAAGCTTCCAGGAAATAAGATCTCACCATACTTCCCAAAAACACCCAGACAAAATATGGAAAGATATTTATAAAAGGCTTAGATTTCCCTCTTCTATGTTTTAGCATTTGGACTCCATACTCATGAGACACCCCAAAGAATGTATAGTTTACAAGCTAATATGCCATCTTTGTATGCTATGAATTATGATATGGATCAGTTTTGCAAATCTCTGTTCAGGAAAGCGTGCTGTGATGGGATCAAGGTCATCTGGGAGTGCACTTGGCCTCTTTTTCTGTGATATTGTCCCTTCCTTGTCATCCCTTGCCTTGTTCACTACAAACTTGTAGTTTGCAGCAAAGGAGCCAGGAACTCCAATGGATAAAAATGCTGCTCTTGCCACATGGTTCTGTTTCAATCTCAGCGTATGTGTAAGGGTCTGCTTAACCTCTTGATCTGGTTTAGCAAATAGAGGTGAAAAGGAAAGAGGAAAAATGAAACTATGAAAAGGAAATGAAATGAAATGAAATGAAATGAAATGAAATGAAATGAAATGAAATGAAAATAAATAGAAAGGGAAAAATTGGAACTTAGATAGAATTCCCAATGTCTTCTTTAACAAGGATCTTATGGAAGAAAGCGGCCACATGTTTGTAAGAATTTTGGTTATTCTTTCCTTGTTAAGCAATTTTAAGTATTTTTTTCTAATTGGGATAATTTCACAATAATGAGCTAATGAGTGTGGCGAAAGGAAGTGGAGAGTATGCATACACTGGCTTTGCCATCAAAGCTGTTGTTCATGTAACTGTCCTGAGGAAGTATGATACTCTAACTACACACTTCAGAGATCCTAAAAAATTTCTGAAGAATCTGTTGTTTGTGTTGTTATTTTCGGTTACATTCTCCTGGTATTTCCAGCAGAACTACAATTAAATCCATGCACAACCTTCTGGAAAACTTGGAATTGCCTATTCTGTTACCCCTGTTCTTGCTCTAATGAATAAAAGCCAAGGAAAAAAATTGTTGCTTCTGTTTTATAAGAAATACAGAATGTTATTAGTTTTAACATAGAATTGCAACAAATGTATTTTTCAATTTCCTATGAAATGCAATTTTTTAAAAATGGCCTGGTACTTATTTTGTCAGCATGGCAAAATGTCATATCCAAAGTGCAAGAATTTTTGAAATCTTTACTAAAACTTGGGTTGAGGCAACACATGACAAACCTCAGTGGAATCTGTAATTTGTGTAAACCTAATAAATCCGTTGTGCCATACATGACAGATAGATACTGCCTCAGCTTCAGTGAGACTTCTTGTAAGAGTGGGAGCTACTTCAATGATTAAAGGAAAGATAAATACTGAGTTCTGTTCTCAGATATACTAACAAAAATCTGGAATGATTCCAGTTAAAGCAAATTACTTTAGCTTCCCAAAGAAGTTGCACTGTGATGCAATTGATATCATCACTTAATTTTCACTCATATGGAACATAAGAATACTGTCCACAATCTGCAAATCTCCTTTAAAAAATCCATTCATATAAGTCCATACACAAGTGAAAAAGATTTTTGAAGCTTGCATTTAATCATTTTACTGTCTGAATTGTGAAGTTTTCCTGCATTGTATCATGGTCATGCTTTGCATACCAAGAGATATTAGTAATGGCCATTAAAGTACCCTGTCACTTAAAAAAAAATAATTACAAAACCATCATGACATTTGACAGGATTACCATTTGCAAGAAGAGAATTGCACAAATGCAATAAGCTGTAAGGATGATCGCTTTCTTTATTTCTTCATATTAACTTCATTGGATATTAATCTTCCTACGGCATTTCCAGCACCGGAAATTATGTGTGGGTGACTGTCAAAAGCATTTTCTGTCTGCTCTTAATTGGCTTCTATAGATGCCCATGAATTTAGACATTCACTTTAACAGCAGACTTTGTCCAAAGTTAAGCATGTATGAAAATTGTTTCTGCAACTAACTAGTGACTGGGAAAAAATGTTTTCCTCGGGCTGAGTCCTTCTTTGGTTAAGTATTGTCTCAAAATAGATCCCACAGTGGGACAAAAGTGTTTGTTGCTTAGATATGGTCTGCCAGATTTTCATGTGGAATATTTCAAGCCGAGGAGGGAGAATGACCTGTACCGTGCAAGTTTTTCATGGGCGTTTAACACCCACAGTTTGAAACCCTAGCTGTGTTTATTTTCTCAAATAAAAACCAAGTGCATGTTTCTGGGTCCTAGGTTTGGATCAGACCTCCCTGCCAGTGAGGCCTGGCAGGAATGACTGAATAAGCAACTGCTTTGGGTCATACTAAAGTAACCCTGGGTTACTGTCTGGAGAGAGCAGCCAGAACTTGCAGTTGCTCCTGGGCTGGCTGACAACTGAAGCCTGTTATTTCTAGCCCTTCCCCTGACCTTCAGCTTGGCTTTTGGCTACTGACTTTGTTTTGGTCCCTGAATCCACATCTTCATCCTATGCACTGAGTTGGGCCGTGTGTGTCTTATTGCTTAAACAAAGGTCACGTGATAGGTTTTTCAAGTGTGAAGAGTAAATCTTAACAGTGTCATGCCTTCACTGAGTATTTCAGAATATGCCACCCTTTGTGAATTTAATTCAGGTGCTCCCTGGCATCTGGGTTAGTTGATTGTGCATGTGATCAGCTACAGCAGAAAGCCATCCTCTCATTACTGCATCCAGATGTGCACACGTCTTGTATGAGGTGCTAGGACTCATAAGGACATATCCTGTGACTCACAGCACTGGATGAAGTGGCACTACTCTGAACTCTTTTCATTATGTGTTAGGAGAGACCCTGTTCTGTTCCAGATGCCTTGGCTGAAGTAGTCACAGCCCACCAACTCAGTAACATTTCCTTCCTATTTGTTATGCTCCATATTTCTGTCTAGGATTTTTATTCTAACAGATGGCAAGACACAGACCCTACAGACCTGTTCTAGTTGTTGACATTAATCCAGCTTTCATTTTGTAACCCCAGAGCAGATTTCAGGATGTGAAGTGTACAGTAGAGCAACCTAGCATCCGAGCAAAGCATCTTGGCTTTGTTAAGAAGATCATACAGATTACAAACGGATACACCAGGTTCTAATAACTACAGCATTTCCTCATGCTGACTGTCAATATTGGAACAGACTGCCATGACAATATGACCATGCTTTCTGGGGTAGCATAAAGGTTACCCAGTTGCATGAGGGACATGCATAAGTCTGCACAAATCACAATAACCCTATAAAGCCACAGATGGGATGCTTATAAACATCTCCTTATAAACTGACCTTTAAATGGCCAAAAGTTTATGATTTACAACAGTTTAATGCTGCTAGTTGCAGGGACTGTAATTAAAGTGAGCTATTGCTGTGGTGTTGGTGCTGTTGAAGACTTCTAAAATTCCTAAAATCCTCAAACAAATAAAATATTGCAGCTTCCATCCAGTTTGTTGAGATGGATGTTATGAGAGAAAAGACTAATAATGTTTTGTTAGCATACAGTGCCAGCATATTTTGAGGCTGAAGTGTCACTGGAAGAGCTAAGAACTCAACTAAGGTGTAGGATCTTGGTAGGAGTATATCTGCCTTTGTTTGTGGACCTCTTTTAAGCTTTGGTGATAGAGTACATTGAAGACTGAGAAAATCTGTGTGTTGCAAGAGAACACTAGAATTTCATTCTCCAACAACTGCCTTGAAAATTCTGCTACAAAGTGAATTCTCCTGTTCCACTGTGCAGGCAGGAATTGAAATTTGGGCTAATATGGACAGGATCCTCAGTGAGGTTGCAGGAGCCCTGTTCATTGCAAGTTGCTGTGGGATTTGTGCACTGCGCAGGTGCTTGGGGCTTCAAATGATCTCAGGTCATACAGTAGATTGAAGTTACGCACTGGGCTTTGAACCCAAATTTCCCCTGAAAACCCAAGTAGGTAAAGAAAAATGATGTATGGATCAATATACCTATGCTTTCGCATTCTGCAATTTCATTTGCAAGAATTGTATCACTACTGCTTGCATTATGCTCCATTTGATACTGTAAACAACTTTTCATATATCTGAAAACGTGGTTTCTCTACTTAGAGGCTGTCCTGAGTCACATCTGCTGGGAACTAAAAGTGAAATAAGTGCCCTTCCCTCAGCTAAAGGTTTATGTTGAAAAATCTCACTTCAGCTCAGGGAATATTTTGCACTTGAATAAGTGGTTTGACAGTACTAGGCAAAATCTGGACCTGTTAATGGCCCCACAGTAAGAGTAAAGGCAGCAGCCTCCGGGGCCTGTGTGGCTGGCTTTTCTCTGTTGTCCTCTCCAGTCTGGTCTTCCTTCTTATCCTCACAGAGGTCAAAGAATCCCAGTTTGGGGTTGTCTTGACTGGAAGCGGCTTACTTCCCTCTGGTCCCAGTGCTGCTAATGACTGCTCCAGCTCTTCTTGTCTTTCTGCTCTTACCTGAGCTTTAGTAGCTCCTATTCTTTAGAATGAAAACAGACTTTTTTCTTGGGACATACTTTCTCCCTGGGGAAATGATAAGCAATTGGTCCAGCTCATCATAGTATAGACAGGCTTTTAGTGAGCTACCAGATGAAAACATTGATCAGACTTATGGACATCAAGAATGTCAGGTGCAACACATGTGCAGGCACGTACTGGGGCAACTCCAAGTACAAGACAGTGCAGACAGATTATTAGGAGCAGTTCTGAGAAAGTCTTGGATGCCGTTCATATCACTGAAATGACTAATGCATTTCAGATTTGGCCAAAAAGTGGCATTAAGCCTTCATTTTCAACAGAAGGGTACCTCCTATTAAACAACGTGTTTTCTCTGACACATCGCTTTTTACCAACTTCATTGTTGCAGCAATTTAATCACTGGTTACTTTTACTACCACAGCAAACTGTTATGTGAGGTTTGTGTGCAGATAGGATGATTTGTTTCGTATGTCCAAAATATGTTTGCTGCAGGCTGCGTTTGCTGCTAAGTAGATAAACCACATCTGAAGCACTAATGCTCTCATAAACTGGCTTTTGCTTTCTGATCATTTCTTTTAAACACAGCTTCTACTCAGCATCAAAAAACATTAGCACTTTTCTGAGAAACCAGATCCCTCTGCTTTGACACATGATTTAGCACCCTGATCATTACACAACACATGGTTTCAAAGTGTCTCTTGCAATTTTAAACATGTGTGATGCTACTTGAACTACACCGTCTTTTTCACAAACTGCCCTGGGGAGTTTATTGTACATATTTTCAATCAGATTTCCTGGCACTTTAAGTATAGTTTTCTCAAATAGCAGGGAACGCTGAAACACGACATGAAACAAAATAATGCAGCATGGGCTAAGCAGGTGCAACTTTTGTGGCCTGTACTCAGAGGTGTTGTGAATTCTTAAGTGTTTCGAGTTATTCCAAGTTAGTTTTGATCTGTTTTATCCCATTTTGGCATTTGGACATAGTCTAAAACCAAGTAAAACACAAATACCACGACTGCTGGAGAACGACAAGAAGTTGCTTCCTAACACTTTAATTTCCTCCTTTGGTATCCTGAACCGTCTGTGGGAGGCCAATACCTAGCAGAGACAGATTGAGCACTTCTGAGGTAGTATTTGCTTATATCAGTATGGAGTTTTTCATGGTCAAACGAGTGGGTGAGAGAGTTTAGCTTGCAGTGGGATGTCCTCTTTGATCCAGCTCACCACAGGCCCACATAAGTGCTAGTGACAGCACTAGGGAGGGCTATGGGAGTGAAAGACTGAGCCCGCAGGACAGGATGAGACCACCACTTTCAGCAGCAGATTAGATTCATACCAGATTCAAATGATCCTGGAGGAACGGCATAAGTAATACCTATTGCTCACAGCCACTGAAAAAACAAATCAGCAGAGGCTATGCTTAATGCTGAATCAACTACTTCCTTGCAGCTTCTGAAACACAAAGCCGTGCTGCCTGCCAGCAATAGGAAAGAGGAAAACATGGATCAGAAACTCCAGCCTGCGAAGCTCTCTGCTCTCCCCTGAGCATCACTGACTGCAGCACACCAGGAGGAGGAGGAGGAGGAAGAGGAAGGATATCAAGGCTAACAGCAGCAGAGACACTTTGTTGGTGGGCAAGTGCTGGCAAGGATTTCTCTGTGACAGCAGGTTTCTGTGCTGGCTATCTTGACTGCTCATCCCTTCCAGTGGCAGGTTTTGCAGACCCACAGCACTGTGCAATGACTCCTGTGCTGCAGGCAGCTGAGGCCAAAGCCTCACATCCCTGTTTCTGCCAGGGTGTCACTGCCTCCTGTCACACACCTACCCCATGGCAAAGGCCTGGCTGAGGCTATCTGAAAGCCAGCTGCATACTTCACAGCTGTGAATTGGACTTTTCCAGCAAAAGCTGTGTTTTGGGGCTTCCTTGATCATGTTAGCCTTGCCCGCTTCGGCCAGACAAAGGAAATGATGGAGCTTCTGAAAACATACTTTTTCCTGGGAGTGCATTCCGTTCCCAGAAACTTCAGCAACAAACTCTGTGCTCAGTAAGAGGCAGAATTCATCCTACCTATGCTAATTTGGGCAGGTGAAAATACCCTGTAAATGGGGTACCTGCCAAAATATCAACCCCTTTTACCTTGCAGTTGCTCCCTGGTGTGCCCTCATTTTAGGAGGAGCAGGTTATTCAGGAAAGAGTCCCCTGTATCACCTTAACCAGATGAAAGGGGGATATGGTGCCCTGGGGGCTAGATCCAGTCATTGAAGCTTTTCTGCAGACATTAATAGTAATTGGCCATGAAACTGAAAGACATACCTATTTTAAAATGTAGCATAGTGAGATGAGCAAATCACCATGAGCTGCTTCAAACCCACTGTTCCAGATCTATAGACTGATGAAGAAAAACCTCTCCTCCTCAAGAACAAAAGCAAATTTTGTCTTGTGGGTGAAAGGATGTAACACAGTAGTATTTTACTAGACTGAGAGTTCTGTGTTGTGAAGGCTCAGCTGAAAGACACACACTCAATTTTTTGAAGACTAAAAAGATCTGGTTTAAAATCACACAAGCATCAGAAGTTGCAGAAAGCTGAAAAAATAATTCAGTGATAAATTCTCAGACATAGAAATGAGAGTTGTTAGTTTGCATGTATAATATGAAGGTCTAATCTCAACTGATTTTATCTTTTCTTAGGCAAGACTTGTAGACCACAAGTCTGCCACTGTGAAACTTTGACATAAATTGTATTTTGAGTCATGACAGTTAAGGTTACGGAACAAGATAAGCTCTGGCACTCTTGAAACATGGTTGCCTGACCCTTTGAAACACTCCTTGTCACTTTAAAACTTGTTATCCCACTCACACAGTTTTATTCTCATCTGCTGCTGTTTGTCAATAAGACATACCACTATCACCAGTATGCATGCAAGTTGACCTGGTATTTTGTTTCTCACATGGAAGAGCTGTTTCACTGTAGGCAGTCACAGTGATATAAGAGGATATGGGGTTCAAAAGATAACAATCAAATCAATGATATCATCATCTGGTTAAAGCACAAAGCAAAACATATGTGAAATAAATTTTAAGCCAGTAGAAAGAAAATCCAGTGCTGTCATCACCCCAGTACTCTATCACCTGTATAGAAACAGTGCATGTACACTGGGTGTTCTTGCCACCCACCTCCTAAAATCACGTGCATGCTGACCAGTTCTATCATGCTACTGTAAAGCGGAATTTATGCATGCTACAGCAACTGTCACAAGAGTGCAAACCATCCTCTTCCAACATGCCTTCAGAGAATGTGCAGAGAAAACAGTCAAAGGCTTTGGATGTTTTTGGACAGGATTTCTGAGCCAGCAAGAAGCTTTTGTTCATGAGGGAAGTGTTCCTTGATATAAATAGTTTTACATCTTTGGAGTCTTCTTCCCACCTTCATAACTACCATTCTGCTGTGGAGCACTGTTACTGTTCTATGGGGAATCCAAGTAGTCGACTTTAATTATGGGAGAGCTACCACATCATACAGAAATAGCTATTTTTATTATGTTTTAGTGTCTTTTTTTTTTTTTTTTTTTTTCCACAAGAGGTGTTACAGGGTGATTGCAAGGCTGGAATTTCCCCAGCTAATATAAAAGCCCTGACTGACTGAGGCAGAGGGCCAGAAGACTGAGCAGCATCGAGACATTGATTACGGTGTCTGTCTGGAACTGGAGCCAGCTCCTGATCTTCCCCTCCCTTCCAAGCTCCTGCTGTGCCTCGCCATGGGTCCACGATGATAACACCAGGTATGACCCATTCTAGATGCTCCATATACAAATGTTGGATCTGAATACAATGCGGTCATCTTCCATCAAATGAACTGGAGCACAATCTGTTAATTTTATGCTTTCAAGGTAGTAACAGCAGGGTGGACAAAGCATGAGCCACATAAACCTAACCGATGGAAAGATAAGCCAATGCAATCAACTCAACAAACTGACAGTAGCAAAATGAGTTTATTTGCTAGCAAAGTTGATCATCACTTTTCATCATGTTTTTTTTGTGGCAACTCTTCATCTGGTAGAAGGCACCCTTAAGATGCAGTTGCTGTATTGGTAGACCCCAGCCTCAAGCAATGTACAGCAGTGCCCAAGCCACAGCAAACCCTCTGGATCCCAGTATGTCAGGAGTGCAGAGCAAAGATGTTCATTTTCCCCTGTATAAAATCAGAATAAGTTTGTCAGAGTTTATTAGCGTAAACCACACTGGAAATTGTCTGAGTGGCCTTGGAAGGAGCACAGCTGTTCATTTTGCAAAGCCTGACTTAAATTCTGCTAAACTGGAATTAGTGATGCATGGGTCTGCTCTGGGGTTTCTGCACCAGTGGCATGGCTAATTCATAGTCTAGATAAACCATCCATAGATAAAGACTGATAAGGTCAGAAGCACCTAGTTTAAATATCTGTTATCTCTACCTTGCTGTTCATCAGCTTCTGGACATTTCCTGTCCCTTCCCTGTTCTCATGCGTTTCCAGAGCAGGCATGTGCAATGTAATGTCTCTAGCATGCTGGAGAAAAGAGGTTGAGTGGGAAAGGACAGTTGGGCAGCTTCCTCTCCAGCCACGTACCTTCCCTGAGAAAAAGGAAAGGATCACTTTGGTACATGCTGTTTTGGCTCTGTCTACATGCTTCTGGGAGGTGAACTCAAACCTACAGGCCAGATTTCACCTGTAACCCTCTAGCTGAGCATCCCTGCTCTACATGTTAGAGCAGTGCTGAAAAGCAAAAGCTTACTTAGTAAAGATTTGAGGTTTGTCTAATGAAAGGGAATACAAGAGAAAGGAAAAATATCCCTCGGTACCCCACAGCAAAGATTGTTTAAAGTCCCCCACTAATTTTGCACTGGCAGCAATAAGGTCTCTTTACAGTTTTGCCCTGGGAATGGCAATCTCAAACCAGACCTTATGTCTTTACAGTACCTCAGAGCACGTTTTTATTGCTACATGCCACCATGCAGCACAATGCAAAAAGATGAGTGACAACACCAGAAACCAGATAACCAGCGCAGTGCAGCACTACACTGAGCAGTTTCTCACAGCACAGTTCATTTGCTTGGGTTCCCTGTCACACCAATGTGGAGACTCTGCTTCTGTTCCTAGAGCAACCTGATCCACTGCCAGCCCAGACATCTGGCACAAAATCTCATCACACATACTTGTGCTAAATGTGAAACTTAGGAATGGTCCACATTTCTAATTTCCTTTACTACTTACTTGTCCATTAAAACCTAGAGAGGGTTAACCATAGGCCTTTGTGGAAGAGCCGAAGTTGGACTCATAGATCTGAACCTGGAATTTAATGCACAGCATAAAGATACTTGCCTGCTAATGTCTCTCATATTTCTTATTCACTGCTTCTTCCTTCTCCCAGCATGTGCTGGCCAGATCTTCTCCTGTAGTCACAAAGCCACTTGCAAGATGCACCAACATTTGTTCATGGATTTTGCAAGACTGGTTGGTCTGCTTCTAGACACAACAGCACCAGCAATCAATACAGTAGCTAAAACCTTGTACCAACCTGGCCCATTTTAGCAGCTCCTATTTCATATCTCTGAGGTTTTAACAGCACGCATTCATCTTACCAAGGCAGTTTCTTTTTTCCACAACACCCACTGAAAATATGTCTCTGCCCAGTGGGATGTTCAGCAACAGTATGCCACAAAACATGTCTCTAGGGGCATTTGGCAGAAGTAAAGGCTTGCAGGTTGAAGGCATATACTTACAACATGGCCTATGCGAGAGCCTCATTTGTTTACTGTCTCTCTGAGGAACCCAGATGAAGCATCAGTCTTGAGATGGACGTTATCATCAAAGCTTTCTTTCCCCTGCTGATGGTAACATGACTCGTGTGTCCTTGCACCTGAGGGAAAACAAGCTGTGAAAACCTCTGAGAAATTTGGAAAGAGTATGTGGCACTGAACGCCAATGCAGCAAACTCATCTCTAAAATGTTCCAACTTTGCAGTATTTCAGCTACACACTACTAGAAAGCATGAAATATTAAGCCATGCATGACCAGGGGTAGGCTTCTCATTCCTTTACTGCAAGGGCAAAGGTATGTAACTTGTGTGTGAGTTACAGGGAAAACTCTAACTAGATGAGTACAACACATACCCTGTGTCAGTGGCAGTAAATCGAAGTTCTCTGTGCTCTCAAGGGAAAGTTTTATGCAGTAGTCTGAAAAATTGTGCAATGCCTCTGAAACCCTGCAAAAATCGCCTGGTATCAGACCCTCCAAATCATTTTTGCATATAGTCAGAATGTTTAAAAGTTTATCTATGTTTATAAAGTCTGTCTTACCCAGGGAAAAAAAAAAAAAATATATATAT
>NW_008599184.1:0-7012 GCF_000691845.1 Merops nubicus
AGATAATGAAGGTGTTCCTTTCAGATGAGCAGAACAGCCAGAACAAAGGCAGGCAGACATGCAACAGGAAAAGGCATTTTCAATATAACTGAAAGTCAAGAGTTTCTGGTGAAACGATCCCAAAATACCAAACCACAAAGTGGGGGGTGGAAAAGAGAACCTGGAAAAGGGGTGGGGAAAGTCTTTAGTGAAACAGATCATCAGCCATTCAAATAATAATGAGAAGAGTGAAAAAATTCTCAATAAAAATCCACCCATCTCTCTTCCCAAATAACAAAAAGGGGTTCAAACAGTGTCAGAGTTCAAACAAACCTGTGATGTCTACGGATCTCTTTGCATTCCACTGCCATCCCAAATATGGTAGCACTTGCAGGAATAACTCTTCCATAGTACTCTGCCATAGTCTCCAGGACTGACAGCTTCATTTTTAGGCTGTGAAAACAACAAGCAACAAGGCAGTGACCTATTTCTGCCATTACTGCAAAGCCCAGGTTACATATTAATTGTGCAAACATCAGTAAGTTCTTGGTGTTCCTGTGTTTCCACATCTCCACACATCAGTTTTACTCCTTGGTGTAGTTCTAAAAGGGTTTTTGAGTTTGAATCCTGTCAGAATACACTGAAACATTTGAGGACCTCTCCTTCGTGCATCATTCCTGTACTTAACACTAGAGGTCACCAGCTTCAGTTCAATACATTACAAGAGCTTCCAGGCAAAGGAGATTTTCTTTAAAATCAGCTGGAATCAAGGCAACATCAGGATAAAAGTTTTTCTTCTACTGCACAAGACCTAGCAGAGGTTAACCCAGATAAGACTCCCTGACATATTACTTGGTTTAATGTATGCTAGAATGAAAAACACAAAGTAAAGTCTGAGATGCAGTGAAAGTATTCAGCCTTCAAAACCAGTTAGAAGTTACTAAAAATAAATAAAAAGCATAAGCATGTGGCATACTTATCAACTTAAAATTGACTGTTCCCTACTGTGAAGAAATAATCCTACCATAGCTCAGCATTTTCTGCTTAGATTGACACAATCCTCTGCTACTAATTGGTTGGAACTGGGGGATCCTTGTGGTCCCTTCCAACCCTGACAGATTCTGATCTGTTTTAGCAGAGGACTTTAGAGCCCTAATGGCTCAAGGGTTGGACTTGATGATCTTGGAGGTCCCTTCCAACCTAAAGGATTCTATGATTCTATCCCAAAATGACCAGGTTGTAATCAAACTTGTAGGAAATTAGTGCCTTTAAAAGACCCCCACACCCCTTTGGTGTACTCACACGTGGAGGGGGGGAGAAAAAAAGGATGGACAGTGATCAAATCACCTCTGTACAATGGGAGGTTACACCAGGGGGATGTGCACTGCAAGTAGCTGAAGAGAACAGAAGCTCCCAGAAGCACATTGTGTGCAGCTGCCTCACCAAACCATAAACCAAACCCAGATCATTCCTTTTTAAAACATCCACAGGTATGAAACACCAGAAAGCTGTTCCTCATCCATGTATGCCTGTGAAGGTGTGCATGTGTATATGCACAAGTAGCTATCAAAAGAGGAACCCCATTTTAATGTATAAATCCACATCACTCACCTTAGGTGGCAGAAGTAAATGTTCCCAAGCGTGTATCAAGCTCTCCACAATTCCCTCTCCAAATAAACCAGCATCAACTGTTTCTGTGACCACCAAGGAAACTCTGGAGGAGAAAAAGAACACCATGAGATACAATATGTAACACCAATTAACAATCACTCTTTTCAAGAAAGAAACCACCATACCAAGGTGTGCTCAGAGCACAACTTCCACCAGTGTTCTGAAGCTTCAGGGTAGCTTAATTCTTCAACAAATGATGTGTTTTGAGTTGTTGTTAGAAGTTACTCAAGATGTAGATAAAAGATAATAAATATTGAGCAAGAGTTTACCACAAAGCCTCTCGTTCAGCACTTATAAATAATTTGTGTAGGAAGAATCTAGCCAAAACAGGAAGATGCTTCAGTCTGGGCACACAGCCAGTGATGCTGCAGAATATGTACTCTGCCTCAATCTTCTGCAAGAGGATGCACCCAGGCATGTCTTAAAGAAGAATTTAAAAGCCCCCAAACTTTAATCAAAGCACAGTAAAATCCCTGTGCAGACTAGTGGACCCTAAAATCCTACACACTTTGGATTTAAATCCAAAGGGGCAGCCTGTTCCAGTGCCTGACCACGCTCTCAGGGAAGAAATTCTTCCTAATATCCAAACAAAACCTCCCCTGATGCAACCTGAGGCTGTTTTGTCTTGTCCTATCATCAGTAATTTGGGAGGAGAGACCAAGTAGGAGAGCAGTAGGCATGAGCTGAAGTGACAAACCAGTCCTTTGCATACACCAAATCAAACAAAACCCCCTAAGATTTCTCCCTGCAAAAACATGTACAGATCCTGCTGATCAAGGAGGAGCAGTGTAGTGTAAAAAGCCTCAATCACATGTACTGAAAGCACTCTGCTCAGAGGACAGAGGAGAGGGGGGGTTTTCCCCTCACTCCCTGATCAGAAGAGGCAGAAAATGTGCTATTTCTGATCTCTCTGAGAAATACAGAAGCTGAAATGGAGTTGCAGGGTTGTGGAATGCCCCAGAAACAGTCTTGTCTTCCAGACCCTGTTGCATCTCTCCACCCCACCCATGTGCTGCAGAAGTGAGCCACAAGTGAACCAGGAGAGTGTGTGACAATTAGTTTTATGATGTGATAATTTCCCTTTTCCTATTGCTGCAATATAATTGCACATGCCCTGAAGCTCCTAGAGTGAAAGAATTAAACTGTTATTTATGACATTGTTGATCTACCATAGAAATCACTATGACAAAGAGAACATGTTATCATTTCTGGGCTGCTCTATGAAAGCATAGAGAGAACCTGCTCACAGAATGGGTCATACCACAGCCAAAGTCACCTCCTGTTCAGGCCATGAGGTATTCTCTATTTTCTTGAAATTAAGAGCAAAATAATACCACACCACAGCACAACCACCTACCTTTCAGGTATGTGCTTTGGAATTTCTATGTCCAGTGACTTCAGATGCAGAAGTTTGATCTCTCCTTCCATATTGTTTGCTGCCACCACATCACAGGCAAGTTCATACATGGTCTTTGATAATTCACAGGCATAGACAGAAGATGCTCCTGCCTTCTTTGCAAACATGCTGAAAAAAACAAGAATCACAGCTTTTCCACAGTTCAAATCATTCTAGGCAAAGCATGGCAATGTACTGAGTTTTCTTAAGTCTCCTGTTTCTGCATCTGTCTCCTGTTTCTAAGAAAACAGTCTAAAAATCATGAAGTGAACTAGGATGTCCTGTGTGAACACTGCTATCACACAAATTGACATCCTCTTGACATGTCACCACCAAAACCTCACACATAGGCTAAGAATACTCCCCTGGCTATGCTAAATTCAGTCTTTATACCAGCCTCTAAACTGAGCACACATGGCATCACAACTCTAAAACCAACATGAGCAACCCAATTCACACAGCAGTTAGCACAAAAACTACCTCCAAATAATAATTTTTTTTAAGGTGTTCAAAACTCCCATTAGACACTAACCTCCAGACTCCTGAAAGCTTTTTTTCCTCTCAAGTTTTGCCTCAATAAAGGCATGAAAGTCAATTTTTTTTCCATTAGCAACCAGATTTTGTGAAGACAACAAAAACGCTCCTGTTAAGCTCAGGTTAAATATGCTCTGAGGACACACCTCAAAATTCCTGTTCCAGTTCCAATATCAAGGACAGATTTGCACCCTGAGTGGACAGCATTCTCAATGGCCTGGAAGTAGGTGAGGTTCCTCCTGGTGTCGTTGAGCATGATGAAGTGCCAGCGTTCCACCAGCCAGTTTGCGACACGGTAGAAGTTCTCCTTTGCATCAGCAAAGTCTGGGTTGAGCTTCACTGCTCTGTGGAAATAGCCAGCTGCTTCATCTCTAAAGCCCATCCTAAGAGGAAAAAAAGGACAAATGGGAAGTGTGGGTTCAGCTGCCAAGTGCCTGGAGGTCTCTAAAGAGGTCTTGTGTCCATGAAAAGACAATGGAAATATTCTGCATTAGTTAGACTGCCTTCAGAAACATTGATGTTACCTCATGAGGAGTGATTCCCTTCAAAGTGAAAAGGTAGCCCAAAAATACCATTGTGTGCAGCAGTCTCCATCCACTACTACATCCTTAACAAGCTAGAACAGGTTTTACAAGAGCTTGCTGCAGCAGGATGGCAGCAGAAGCTCTGCAATCCAGTCTCACAGATTTTCAAGTCATCTCACAGATTTTCAAGTCAAGAGAATGCTGCAAACCCCCAAACCACTCTATTTAAATAGAACACACTGTAAAACCAAATTTTGAGTTGCCAACGTTGGCATTAAGTGGCAATTCTGATACATTGTGACCTCAAAGCAAGTTTTTATGATACCCATAGAATGTTCTCTAATCAGACCCAAAAAAACCCAAAGTCTATGAAATACAAGAAATATTGCAATATATTGTAATATAACTTATTCAGTTATTTCTCAAAACTCACAAAATCACAAAAAGAAAACCTAATTAAAACTATCTGGATCCACCCCCTATGATCTCAATCTCAAAATTCTATCTTCAGAAGACTCTAGGCCCCCAAGTGACAGCAAAGCTCCACGTGTTGCACTGCCTGGAAAACCAGAAAAAGAATACTTGACACTAACAAAGGAAAGAATCCACTCAAACCATTTTTAAGAGCAGCCCTACAGAGTACAGGTGACCAGCTGCTTCACTTCAGAGGTCTGTTATATGGGACCTCAAGAATTAAAAGATAGTATTCCAAGGCAGAACTTTCTCAGGGATCTAACAAGAAAGGAAAAACTTCAACTGCAGGTTAACCAGAACAGTGACTCTGAACAATTTGGGACTCTTTTCTTGTTTAGAAATTCCTTAATAAATTGTTAGAAAAATATTTGAAGGCAGTACTTTTTTTTTTACTTCAGTAAAAGTGATTTTACTTTTTTTTTTAACTTTTGCTGTGACTATCAACATTTATTTTAGCATTGGCTATTTTAAGCTGACAAGTGTCTCAGATTCAACAGTACATGCTATACAGCATTAAATATATGCTTGAATTTACTTCTTTTAAGCACATTTTCTGTGCTCTGCTGAATTTGGCCTTGCTTCTTAGCACACAGCACTAAATATGAACCTTAGAAAACCTGAACACACACTGCTACAAACCTGAAAAGATGTTCTCCCATACTGTTACAGATCACTTCATCATTTGGATACAGCTCAAGGGCTTGTTCATAACAGTTAAACAGGTCTTGAATCCGTGCCAGAGAATCCAGCTCCTCTGCCCATTTAAACAGAGTAAACTGAAATGTTTCCTAGAAAATAAAACATAGATTTGCTGATAGTCACCAGAAGTAAAGAATTGAGCCCTGAAAACATCTAGAGACATCCTGACCTGCACCTGAACACTCTCAAATCCCCAAACAGCAGCATACAATTGTTTGCTATCATGCCAAGTCATCTGCCTCACTTGAAGAAGCAGAAATAAGCTCTTAGATACCCACACAAGGTATCAGCACCCAGCAACATCTACTAAGAGCCTAATATTTACTAAGATTGTGTATATTAATGCATGCTATAGTAAGACCAATATTAACAAGGCCTGACTTTTTTATTAATAAAAAGTTGACAGACTAAAAGTGGTTTAATTCCCTGTGCTTATACATACAGAGGTTATTAAAACATGTTACTGTCTACCTCCCTCATAGAGCTTATTAAAACATGTTACTGTCTACCTCCATCATTACTGCTTTCTGCTTTTATTTGAAGACTGAATAGGAAAATGAGTTAAGTACAATAAATTACATGCACACAACAGGTCACAAAGGCTCAAAGAGGAATATAGTAAATAAAAGGTTTTAAAGCAATTCAAAGAGCACTCACCTTGACGCTGGCTTTTAACTCAGGAGCCAGATTTAGTACCAGGAGGTAGTGAGCATATGCAGTTCCAAAATCCTGGTCTTCCAGGCAGTGCTGAGCACTCTGCAAAGACCTGGAAACCAGCTCTCTCCTGCCAGCTTCCTGACCCCCTCTGTGGTTACAACGGAATCTAGCGTTGGAGTTGGGCATCCTGAAAACACCTGCTCTTCCTAAAAACAAAACCAAAAAGCTGTGTCTCCTGCAAGCCAAAAAAAGACTGCACTAAAGCTGACAGATCAAAACCATTTAAATTTTCACTGGCATGACTAAATACATCCTCCCTCCACCCAGATCCTACGCATTCAAAAACATGCTCGTCTTTGTGCCATTGCTAATTTCATCAACTTTAAACAGAGTATTCACCTTTCAAAAGTCAAGCACACATGTTTACACTCCTCACTTCCTAAAATTAGCTTTTGTCATCTAGATTTTAACAGGTCCCTCACCAAACAATTCTGCACACTGGAAGTTTGTGCGCTCCTAAATTTCATAATCGACCACAAAATCTGCAGGTTAAAACTCTTCCACTTCAACAACAGTATCTTCATAAGGCAAAGACTCCCAGAAAAATAGCTAATGAGCTCACAGTTGATTTTACACAGAGCGTGACTAATTTTCCCCTGAAGAAAACGTTTATTTATAGCATCAACACGCACATTTTCATATATAGAATATCCTCAGCTGTAAAAGCCTGGAAGAGCTGCATCCATGCTTTAGTGAAGGAAAAGTAAAGATGAGCAGCTTCCAAACATTCCCTTGGTTACCACTTTAACTTTCCAAGTGTACTTACAAAAGGGGACGCGGCACTGCCCTCAGGATTTTCGGCTGGACCCCAATGCTGAAGAACGCGAACGCTACAGGGAGCGGGACTGCAAAAAAATACAGCACCATCACAGCTAGGCTTTGGTTTGGTTTTCCTTATCCCCCTTAAAAATAAAAACCAGCAAAGAAACACTGACCACGCCTCAGCGAGCACCGTAACTCACTCAGGGGTACATCGGACCCTGCAAACCGGCCCCGGGGGCAGAGGGGACCGGCGGGC
>NW_008599185.1:0-3192 GCF_000691845.1 Merops nubicus
CGCTGTGCCCTTCAGCAGGCGAGGTGTGGGCGGCCTCGGCCGCCGTCCGCTCCTCACCGCAGCGCCGACATCAGGGAAGGTTTGAGCTCGCCCCCCTCAGTGACACTGGCAGCCGGGGGGTTAAAGCTTTAAAGCGTCACGTAAAGCACGAAACAAAAAGCAAAGGCGGTTGTTTGCAAACACCTCCTGGTGGAAAGCGTCGAGTTCTCGCTGCTCTGATGTCGGTGCCGCGTCTCCGGGGCTGCGTTCGCTGGATCGGGGCTCCCGGTGCCCGCTCGAGCTGCCTCGTAGACTCGCTGCAAGCAGGGATTTACCCTTTACTTGCTTTATTTACCGAGGCCTTCCCTCAGCAGGAGGGATTCAGTGTCCTTTTGCTTCTGGTTTCCAGATGGCAGACTCTGTCTGGCAGTCCCACCGACACAGCAGATGATAGAGATGCCTGAAGTGCCAGGGAAGCCGAGATAATTTTTTATAGCTCCATTTATTCCTTATGTCCGCTCAATAACTGCACGACTAAACTTGTGAGTGTTCCAATTTTTTGTAACTTAAGCCCTTTTTTTTAAAAAAAAAAAAATTTTTTCTTAGAGGTACCTGGGGGTGTGTTGCTGTACGGTAAAGACCAGGAACAGAATAAATACTTGGCCTGAGAATGCTGGCACTGTGAGGGTGAGGACAAAGCCTTGCTGTACCACTAGGTTGAAAAAAACAGATAAAGGCAAGAAATTCAGAGCAAAGGCAACTCAATTTCTTTAAACTCCTTCCAGTATCTGTAGTCATTAGCTGTTCAGCAAGCACACAAAGGAGGATTTCCTCCAGAGATAATAAGCACGGTGACATAAATCAAGCGTAGAGACAGCAGACAATTTTTTTTCTATTTTTTTCCATTTATTTCCTGACAACTCTGAACCGGTCTGCTAAAGATCTATCTGTCATAAGCTTTTTTAACCCTTTCTCTAGTAACTCCAGGGCCACGCTTAGAAGACTGTAATGAAAAGCTATTTTTGCTGCAGCAACCAAACTCCTCTATGCACAGGGTGAACTGCTCTTCAAATCCGAGCTTGCTCTGTCCCACTCCCTTCCATTTTTTGTATTTTTAACTTTGAAATAGGATATACCTTTTAGAAGTAAGAAGGTGCAATGAAGGACAAGTCCCTGTGGAATTTTACCTAGCTTTCTCAGTTTCATTCTTAATTCTCCTGGGTCTCACTGTTTAAAGCTCAGTGTTTTAAGAAGTCTGTAAAGCTGTTGTGGTTCTCCAGAATTGGTTTGCATACTGGTAGTTTGTGGCAGTGACCAAGTGGAAATAATGGAGCTGATGCTTCTAGCTTGTAAGGTCTTGCTGGAGGTCTGTCCGATGCCACCCTGAGATGCCACCCTGAGATTGTTGCTCTCCTGCGGTTATGGCTGTTCTTGCACATTCTGACTATTTGCCCAAGGGGTTTCCTTCAGGGCCCTTCCCAGAGCACTTCGCATGGCAGCGCTGGGTGCCAGAGGCGGGCGTCACATCCTCAGACCAGCAAACTGTGGAACTGATCATTTGGCAGGAACCTCTAGTGCTAACTTACCACAACAGAGTTCCTTTTATTCGCCTTGTGCTGAATGTGCCCTCAGCTGGATACGTATGATTACAGTCCTTTGTCCTCAGCAACAGTAGGAAGGGACAGTTGAGGCAGCACCCAACTGAGTTGAAAGTAGTGCAATAAAGTTGTCAGCTACTGGATCATAGAATAATAGAATCGTTTTGGTTGGAAGAGATTTTTAAGATCATCAAGTCCAGCCATTAACCCAGCACTGCCAGGTCACTGCTAAACCACATCCCTTAGCACCACCTCTCCACGGCTTTTAAATCCCTTCAGGGACAGGGACTCCACCATTGCTCTGGGCAGCCTCGGCCAGACTTTGACAACGCATGTGGGGAAGAAATTGTTCATGATGTCCAACCTAAACCTCCCCTGGCACAATTTGAGGCTGTTTTCTCTTGTCCTATCACTTGTTCGTTGGGAGAAGAGCCAATTCCCCACCTGGCTCCAGCCTCCTGTCAGGGAGTTGTGGAGAGCCAGGTCTCCCCTGAGCCCCCTTTTCTCCAGGCTCAACACCCCCAGGTCCATCAGCCACTCCTCACCAGACTTGTGCTTTAGACCCTTCCCCAGCTTCATTGCCCTTCTCTGGACATGCTGCAGCCCCTCAAGGTCCTTTTTGGCATGAGGGGCTCAAAACTCAACTCACGATTCAAGGTGAGGCCTCCCCAGTGCTAAGTACAGTGGTACAACCAATACTGCTTCCAAAGGAAATCTTGGGGACTGTGGAGTGAGTCACCTGTCACAGGAGGGACCTTGGAACAACTCATTGTAGCAGGTTAGTGGAAGGCGAGGTCTTTCAGGTCCACTTCAAGCCTCTGTAGGAGGTGGCCTGGCTCTGGGCACAGCCAGTTGGGGAGTCAAAAATAGCAGCAGAGTTGTACATGCTCTGAGAGTAAGGACACAGCAAAAAAAAACCCATTATAATGTCCTATTGTTCTTTTCCAAACCGATCTCAGATATAAGATTCAGTGAGCAGCAGAGCTCTCATCGGAAGTCACGTTAGTCAGGAAGGAGGAAGGGCCTGGAGCTTCTGGAGCTGAGCTTGGGCTGTTGATGGAGGAAACCCTGGCAGAGGCATCTGAGTGCTCATTGAAGCAATCAGGAAAGATGTATGCTGATAGCCCTGAAGAAATGTCAAACTGAGGCTTCCTCAGCGCTCCAAAAGACTCCTTGAAGGGAATTCCTTTTTCAAAGACTGGAATGAAACAGACTCTCAGGAAGCAATTTTTAAAAACTGCAGAGAAAGTTGTGCTCCATTTTCTTTGTATAAAGGCACAGTTTGCAAAATAGTATTGTAGAACACTGGGAAAAGGAACAGAAGGAAACGAAGAGGATCCTAAAAAATAGTTTATGGTGAAATTGCCTGGCAGGACTTTGCCCAGCTTCTTGGGAGTAAGTGCTCATCAAATAAAAATGGTCAGCACACAGGAACTCTCAAAAAGGAAGGAAATGGGTGTGAGGACTGAACTTTGACCACTGTGAAAAGTGAAATATCCAAAATTAGTATTATTTTTTGCAAATCTTATATTTTTTTATGCAATGAATCAATCAATGGCATGCTAATTTTCCAAGTAAGTAGTGTGGAAGTAGTATGCTGGACCTTTTTCTCACC
>NW_008599186.1:0-654 GCF_000691845.1 Merops nubicus
ATTTTTTTTATTAATATTTTTATTTTTTATTTCTGGACTGATTCAGATAAAGGGATTTAGAAGGACTGAGCATCTGCAGCTGCACTTATCTGAACTTCTCCTCTCCTAAATCCGTTGCCAACTTTGATTGAATGGGTGCTGTGGATGTGATTATATAATACTGCCATTTCCAAGCAGTGTTTTTGGTAGGTTTTAATAAACAGACTTTTCAAAAAGACGGCAATATAGAATTGTTAGATCCGTTGTTGATCTAAAAAAAAAAAAAAAATTTGCTTTATATTTTCATTAAATGACTTCTTTTAATATTTTATTCAGAATACCTATGAACTGCTGCTAATGTATTTTTTCCCCAGATCTTGTATTACGTGTTTTTTTCAGACGAGCACAAATCAAAATGAAATGAAAATATGGACAGTTGTTAGGTAATAAGGGTATCTTTTGATGTGATAATTTGATTGTAATTTAATTTGAGTAGTGATTCCGTAAGAGCTGATTGAGAAAATAAATTTGTTAGAATGAAATAGTCTGTGTCTGATGCATAAACACTCTTGTCGAGAAAGAAACAACAACAACCAAAAAAAGTTCTCCGAAGGGAAATCCTGCAAATGCTGAAGGGAGTGCGGTGCGGAGGGCTCGGCCCGGGCCGGCTGCGGG
>NW_008599187.1:0-1884 GCF_000691845.1 Merops nubicus
CCCTCTGCGTGTAGCAGCGCGGGCGGGAACGCCGACGTCCCGTGCGATCCGCCAAAACTTGCTGCCAGATGCTGTAAAACCAATGAAGAACATGATTTCCCCCCAGCGCTGCGGATGCCGGCACGGGCCCCCATCTCCGGAGCATGAACCTCCCGTCTCTGGGCCCTTGGGCTACGATCACGCGCAGTGTAATACGTAAATACCACATACAGCGTAACAGACATTCTAGATATATACATACCTACCAGATTTGGTGTTTTGCCCTCTTTCCAGTTAATCCATAAGTGCTAAAATCAGAATCATTAAGGTTGGAAAAGACCTCATCAAGTCCTATCATCAACCCAACACTACCATGACCACTAAACTGTGTCCTGAAGGACCACTTCAACAGGTTTTTGGAAGCACTCCAGAGATGGTGACTCCACCACCTCCCTGGGCAGCCTGTTCCAGTGCCTTACCACTCTCACAGGAAAGAAATTCTTCCCAATATCCAATCCTCCCCCGACATAACTTAAGCCAAACTCCTCTCATCCTATTCCTAGTTAGTTGCTTGGGAGAAGATTCTATGATTCTATGAAACTGAGTAAGTTAATTACTGGTGTTTTTGTTTTGTTCTACCCCCTGTGGTCACTCAGCAGGACTACAGTGATGTTGTACACCTGTGCCTGAGCTTCCATACTGACCTACCAACAGTACTATAGGATATCTCTTCAGCAATCTAGCCCTCTTGTAGTCCATGAGATTTGTCTTTGAGTTTCTACACCAAGTGTCTTCTCATATTAAGTTCTCAGCCCTTAGTTAGCTCCAAGATGGGTCTGTACTGTCAGGTCACCATCATGGTCCACATCTACCTTCCTCTGCCACAAAAAGCTGCACAGAGCACACACACAGAAGGCAGAATTTTCTGAAGATACAGAGTTTAATTCTGTGGATGGGCAGATGAGCCAAAGTCATCACATACTTCACCACCTCCTGTGCCAAATTCAAAGAACTATACACACGTTTACACATTGATGAAAATAACCCCAAAATAACTCCAGATTTCTGCAAATTATTCTGTATTTGCCAAACCACCACGATATTCTACTTCATGTCTCCACACCTTGGAGAATGAAAAGTAACATGAGTATTAGTCATAGTGCTAAAGGCACTACTAAGAGACTTGATGAAATGCTAATATAAAATAATAATATGTGAAGTTCTCATTCTCTAGGTAACGAAGTATGTAATAGAGTTACCTAAGTTAAGAACAAAGAGATTAAGTCAGGTCCTTGCAATCGGAAACAGATCTTACCAGTATGTACCTTGCTAGTGTTTTGATAATCATGAGGTCATAAAAACACATAGTACTCAAAAACATCTGCACATTTCATTAGATGCCTTAAAAGGTATCTAATGAGAGGCCAAGATCAGACAGGCCATAAATGTATAAAGCTCATAAACACACACCATGTTCCACAGTAATTACCCTTTCCCTGAAATGTTTTCTAAATTCTTTCATTAACATTTATAGAAAATACATCATTTAAAAGTAGCCAGCACTACTTCATGACAAGTTGTTTTACTGCTCTAGCACAGTCTTACAATAGGTCTACCGAGGTTATGTTACTATATATATATATATATATTAAAAAAAGGACATGTAAAACTTATTAGTAATCTAAGAATATTTGCTGGTTTTAAAAGATAAAAGGATGAGTGTTGTTTTAGGGCACCAGCCACACTCAAAACTTAGTTCAGTTAATTGCAGTATTAAAAGCTTTTTGAATGTGGTTCTAGATATAGTTTTACCAAAAAAAATGGCTGCTTTCTATAGTTTAGCTACACAAAACATCCATGGACCGCAGCTTATTTGCGGGTATACAGGCCTGCTCCCCAGGCCCC
>NW_008599187.1:1965-2230 GCF_000691845.1 Merops nubicus
TAAGGAGCACCAGGGAAAACCTCGACGCCATTTAACAAAAAATCAACCTCAGTAAACAGCTTGTTGTGCGAACCGGGTGTGACTTGAACCCGCATTTCCAAAGGAAATCCCAAACAGGCCCTGGCCTGCAGGGCCCTGCGCCACTGCCTGCAAGGGACCTTTTCCACCCGCCGGCTACAGGCTCAACACTCTCTCCAAAACGCACTCCTAGTTGTACTTGTATGTATTAAGAAGCGATTTACTTCGGGAAAGAGCAAACGAAAAC
>NW_008599188.1:0-280 GCF_000691845.1 Merops nubicus
ATGAAGACGGCAAAACCTACGCCCTCTCCCAAGCAAAACCGCATACATCTCTCTTTAGACCGATAAACGGCTAGAGAGATATTTAAAATAACTAGCTAGCTACTCAGGCATAAGTATAAAATAGCATATATATACGCACGCATATATGTAGTAACGGGCCATGGAAGAGTTTTGGGCGCACAGACACCTGCGGAGGAATAAGAGCGAGTGCAGACCAGAGGGACTTTGTTTTTACTATGTAAAACGAAGCGGTTCCCAGGCGGCTGGGGCTGGCTGGGGT
>NW_008599188.1:317-964 GCF_000691845.1 Merops nubicus
CGACAGCCCCGCCGCGCTCCTGCCTTTTGGGACACGCCACACGCCAGCTCTTTCCAGAAAGGGAAACGCGGCTCGGAAAGAAGTGGCCCTTCCCCTCAGCATCCCCCCAGCGATGATGCCAAATCACTCCCCCAGCCCTATCTCCAGAGATACAGAGCCCAACATCCACCTGGAGAGAAGCCTCACTTCCCAGCACCCTCAGTACCGATTTTGGCGAGCAAAACCCTTTTAACGCCGGGAGGGAGGAAGCCCCGAGGACTGACGCCGAGCATCCCGCTGATAGCCCCAGTGGCTTCTCCAGCCGGAGGGCTGTCCCTGACCCTGGTGGCCAGGAGGGCGCCGGCGCTGCCCCTCGCTTTAGGGCCGCCTTAGGGTGCTACCTTTGTGTCGGCTTTGAAGGTGATTTTTGCGGTACAAGACCCTCTGCATCTGCCTTCTCCGGCGGGCAGGAGGAGAAAGTCGTGCAAAATAAGGGGTTGACAGCCAGGTGTCTGCCAGCGGCTTGGAACGGTGTCCCCGACGGCCGCCCTTCTGCCAGGCTCGGCTGCGAGCCAAAGGCCGGAGAAAGGGCACAGACCACCCCAGTCCCCGCCGGGGTCCGGGATCCGCAGCGGCCTGGGGGTGCTGAGCCCTTCCTCGCCGCGCTG
>NW_008599189.1:0-1164 GCF_000691845.1 Merops nubicus
CCGGGATCCCCGCTGGGGCTGGCCGTGACCTCTCGGCTCACCCCGGTGAGGGGATGCCCGGCGGCTGGTCCCACCCCCCCGGGACCCCCACGTCCCCCCGGTCGGGGTCCGGCCCCTCGACGTGCGGCGCTGGGGGAAGGCGAAGCCAAATCTCCTTTTAGAGAGCGAATGTTTCCCCTCGGTTCAGCTCGGTCGCGCTCGCTGGAATGCCTGGCTTTTTATAAATCCCTCCTCGAGCCGAGGGATGGGCACGAGAAATGCCCGTCGGAGATGAGAAAGGGAAAAAAGATAGTGAAAAGGAGGGGAAAAGATCGTGGAAAGGCAAAAAAAAGAAAGTGTTTTTGGGTGCCGTGTCTGCCCGCAAACCTCTTTTCTTGAGCTTTAGAAGTGCTCTAAATATCCATATTTAAAATTCATTTTTCTTGCAGAATTCAGGGCTGCCCAAATTTCCTTCAGGGCGATTATTTCTATTTTTCTTCAACCTCCAAAACACACCTTAATAAATCTTTTTTTTTTTTTTTAACTGCATGGTCTCCGACACTTATTGGAGAGTTGTTGGGGTTTTTTTTTTCCCCTTTTCTTTCCCAGCCCCTTAAAACACCGATATAAAACTAAAATGAAATCTGGCCCTTCGGAAGGAAAGCATAAACGTTCCCGACACCTTGGAAATGTGGTTTTACTTTATAGCATTACTTAGCACCTGATCAGCATTTTTTTTTTTAATAGGAAAGCCATAAAACCCCCCGAGCAGGTATTTTCCTTGCGACTCGCACATTCCACAGGCTGCCTGCGTCTCTCCGGCCCTTTCCTTTCCAATCTGAAAACTTCACACTTTTCCCTTTTAAAACACATGTTGGGCGCTGAGTCTGTATGGAAAGGAGGGGGGGAAAAAAAATTGCAGGGAAAGAAAATAAATATATGTATTTAATTGGCCTCTCCAGAGGCTCCTGCTCGGAGGAGGGGGAAAAAAATATATTGTAGGAAAAATAATTTTTAAAAATATATAAATTTGACCCCTCCGGAGGGTCCCGCTTGGAGGATGGGAAATGTGTCTGTTTTATGGTGCTCGTGTGTGTTTCTGGTGCTGTTTAGATGAAGATTTAGGGGAATAAGGGCCTGGAGCACCGGGTCTGTTATCGGCGGAGCTGGAGCAGCCCCGGCTCG
>NW_008599190.1:0-280 GCF_000691845.1 Merops nubicus
CGCCGCCCTGCCCCTTCCCTTTCCAGGGGAACGCAGCCCTGAAGGTTCAGCGGCACAAAAAGCCTCTGCTCAGGAGCGGGCCAGGGCGCCGCGTTGCCCTCGGGAGAACACCAGCAGCCCAGGGGCTCTGCACAGCCCATGCAGCGATGCAGGTAGGACCACACGGTGCAGATCAAAAAGATCATCTCGTGTCCTTATCTTCTCTTCCTAGTTCCACCTTACCCAGCTTCCACGATTTGCAAATAGTCATCCCTAAGGTAATTAATAACCTCCTCAGCAG
>NW_008599190.1:294-6264 GCF_000691845.1 Merops nubicus
CAGGAACAGAAGTCACCTTAGATAAGATACCTGTGCAAGTACCTGGGATAGCAACCTAACAAAACATATCCTCTGCACCTGCTCATGAACGGGTACTTCATATCAATTCAGTAGGCTTTCATTAGAAAACTGCTTTCTAACTACGACCTCTGTATTAACGAAGAAGCCACAGCTGTGCAGCTGTACCTCAGCACCCAGAACTGGGGGGCCAGACCAGCATGGGAATGCAAGCCAAGCACACCGAGCCAAGAATACAAGGCCATATGAAGGAGACCACCGTCCTGCTCATGAAGGCAGCATGAGCTGGTAACACCTCCACGCAGCAGCTGTCACAGTCAGCTGCAAGCCTTCAAGACAGCAGGTAAACCTGAAGTTGCCAGGAGGACACTCACCAGCTTGTCACTTACATCTGATTTTAGCAGCTCAAGAACTCCAGAAGAGAGAGACGTGTCTAACGAGGGGACAGCACAGCAGAGTACACTCACAGCTGTTCCACGGACTGAGCAGTGCTCTCTGCTCTGGCAAATCACCGAGGCACAGCAGTGACTTTCCTGAGGCAGATCAGTCACATCCATGGCCCCTGTATCACTGCAGAGCCCTGTGAAGTTTTGCTCCAGTAGGAACACCTCGTGCAGGTGGTGCTGGAATTTTGGACTTCTGCAGCTTCACTGAAAACAGCATTTCTCCCCCCAGTCCTGAAGCCCACCGCCCACAAAGCTGAGCTGCGTTTCCAAGCCATCAAGCCTCCCCCGCTTCAGCTGGCTGCATGGTGCCTCCCTGTAGAAACATGGACCTCCACAGAGCAACGCAAGCCCCTCACAGCCCCTTCTAGAGGCAGAGCTCCACAGCCACATCACCAGAGGAACCTCCCCCCAAGCACATCGAGTGCTTTATCACAATGAAGCAGTGAAGTCATCAGTGCTCACAGTTTCCCAACAGAAGGGCTCAACATGAAGACACCTTCAGCATAATGGAAGATACCTTTATTCTGATGCAGTGCAGTGTCATCATTGCTCAGAAACCTTCTTGGAAGTGCTCTCCCAAGGTGATGACAGATGTGTGGCCAATGTCTGCCGAGCTCACACATCTGTGTGAACTGGCAACTGGGCCAGCTCCCCCCATCCACTTTGTCCCTTTTCCTGGAGGCCCAAGGAGGACACAGAGCTGTTTCTGGGCATCCTGTCTATACCAGGTCCCTGACCCTCCCCTTCCTGCCGTTTCCCTGAAGGATGGCTGTTAGCTGCAAAGCAGCTCCTGGACCACAGCACTTCATCAACTGCATAGAAAGGTAAGCCCAAGTAGGGGCAGTGCCCCTTAATAAAGTCACTGTGGAGGTGAGCAGCTGCCTTTGATGAGCAGAGATCTTCTCACAGTAGCCTAAGCCATCCTCATGCTCCATTTCCCCAGTCTTCAGGGGGAGCAGCAGCCAGCAGGAGAAAAGCTGGTTCCTTGAGCTGTTCCAGCTGTCCACACACCAGCACGCCAGGCATCCCCACAGGAGTAGACACCTCACAACTGGAAGGAGTCCAAGGCAGCTTGGAGATGTCATTCCAAGTAAGTTAGTTAGCACAAACGAGGACCAGCAACAGCAGTACCCAGCACTAAGCTGGGAGGTCTGATGAGTCCCTAAAGAAGGCTGCTGTGGGCATGTCACATAAAAAAAGCAAAATTGAGAGTTGAGATAAGAGTTTCTTGAACCCACAGGTTTCCTTTGTAACCCTGCTGTAAGAGGAGTGATACTCATGTAAGTCCATGTATTTGGGTGTAAGGGAAGTTGAGTGCACTGAATTAAAAAAAATAAATAAGGAAGCACATTTACAGACACCAAAAACTTCTGAGCCACACTTTCTAGAGCTTGGAAAAAGGTTCCTACTTAGGTCCAGTTCTGAATTGATCTTTCAAAGATGTTGGCTCATTAATGTCATTGTTCCTGTAGCCCATCACCACTCAAGTCCATGCAGTGCTTAAACTGGAGGAAGAACATGCAACCGCCATGCTACCCACTTACTATTTCCTCCAGCAGCTACCAAGGTTCTTGCCAAGACTTGCCTTTTCTGACCTGTACTGTTAAGGACAGGAGTGCCCTTTTTTGAGCAGCCACTCAAAAAAAACCCAGACAAAAAAAAAAACCAAACTCAAACCAAATAAAAACTCAACTGACAGACCATAAAAAAAAAGTTCCAGCATCTTGCACTTGAGTCCAAAAGGAGGAGTTGAAGGCAATTATTAACTCAAACAGCACCTTTTCCTCCAAGACTGAATGTCCCAGGAACTGGCTCCACATGGAAATCTATTGTTGCAATTCAGCAACAATAAAGGTTGCAACAATGAGGCAAGGTGAGCATACAGACCCAGGAGCCTGCTCTCACACCTAAGAGCAAGCCCCTAGAGCTGGGCTGGACTAACCTGGAGATCTGCAGACAACAGAACAGGCTACGGGCTGTAGGAAGGAATCATCGCTACCTGGCACTGGGAAGTCAGCAACACCAGCCAGGAACAGAGGATGACAGCTGCTCCTCCACCATTCCAATCTCTGCCCCCACCCAGTCATGATGCTCCTCTTCTCCCCATCTTGCAGCATATGCCTTACTCCTGAGCCCTCCTCAGAGGCAAAGGCATGTTTTCCAGGTTCTCTCCTCCCCCCATACATTTGTCCATTCCTCCACACATGGAGCTACTCCTCAATGCACAGACATAAAGCACATCTCAAGATGACTGAGGCTTCTTCAAGCTATTTAAACTTTCCTCAGGTTCCTCTCAGCATGTTCAAGCAACAAGGGGTGCAATTAACTGGAAAAGTGGTCAAGAGCCATTCTGCTAGACAACACTACCACTGTCTCCAGAGTTACACCTATGAATGCAGCACAGCAAGAAAAACAGGACTTTTTGAGGAAAGACAAACGTGATTCCACTCCATTATCACCTTTTTATTGTTAAAAGGACATATCTTGGCAGTGGGAGACAAAGCCCGCTTCAGAAGGACAACAAGTAGCAGCTTCTACTGGTCTTTCAATTCCTTCAGTCTTCTGATGGCAGATTTGACTGTCACTGCAGAGGTGGTGCTGGAAGAAGAAGCAGAGTCATTTGCACGTGGCAGTACAACAACCCATGCCAACGCTGGTCTTCTGAGGAAGCACTGATCATTTCAGACAGTCATCACCTTTGTCATCTTTGTCAGCATTGTCAACAGGGGCCAATCCCACCTTGATTTTCACAACTGCAAAGCACAGGCCTTTGTCTACAGCAACACAAGCAACTGCACGAGCTCCATCTCAACCCAAGCTCCCCAGCCATGCACCAGTCCCACACGCAGGCACCTGGGCTCAGATTCCTAGTGCCTGCTGTGTGTGGGGCAAGCGTCTCCTGCCAGGACTGCAAGGGCAGGAGTAAGCAGGGACACCACCACACTAACAGTTAAAATGACTCAATGCTCCTAAAGCAGAAGCAAAACATGGAAATCATTTTTCTTGCAGTAAACCTCATTTTGCCTATTGTACCTGTATCTGGACTGAAAAAGCTGGGGCAAAAACTATAAAAATGCTGCTTAGGCTTTGAAAGAAGAGCTAAGTGTTCCCTTACACAGTTAACATTTTTCTACAGTCAATAATCCCTAGATCAAAATTGTAGTTTATTAGAAGCTGTTGAAGAGAGATCTTTTTTAGAATAGGTCGGCACGACGTCTGTCAGGTGTCACCCATACAGATGATCCCACCCTGAGATGGCTGGATGAGACAAGATTTTCTCTGCTCCTTTTCTTCTAACATCACCAAAAATCTGGCCCAAGCATAATACCTTGTACAAGCAGCAGCTGTAGTTCATACCTCCAGGTAAGAAATGCTACCACAGCCAAGGCAGAAGCTACTCAGATAAAAACATCTGTTTTACCATCTGCAGATGTTTCCATTTCTTTCTTTGAAGTTTGGGAGATGATGCAGAGGTTGCATTTTTGAATAAAACTGCTTTGATAAAGCCCACAGAGCAAAAGAGATTTGGGAAGGACCCACCAAAACCAGCAGCAGTATTATGATGGATAAAATGCAGTTTTTGCAGAAAGTGCAGAATAGACACTGGGAAGAACAGCAATCCAATACAGTCCAACCCATCCCTACCAAATTTTAACAAGGCAGGCAAAAAAACTCCACGTATCACCAATCTGAGTCAGGACTAAATTAGCGGTTAGCAGATTAAAATAAAAAGGTAAAATAAAATCCTGTACTGCACTTCAGCGATACACAAACAAGCACTGACAGGAGCTTCTTCTTTTCCTTACTTGTAAGTCCAGGCACCACCAGCAACTGTCTTCATGCAAGATCCACAGTGCCAGATACCCACAGCCTTCCTCTTCATTTTGGTCTGGAAAAAAAAAAGGACAAAAAAGCATTCTCAATCAGCTGAAGAAGTCAAGAGAGCCTGTACTGTTGTGCAAACAGCAAACTTCAGGTGAGGACGTCAGCATCACACCACAGCATTACCTTTTAGCCTGGTTAAGACAGGCAAGGATCAATCGTTATAGCTGTAAAAGACCTCTAGGAGATCATCAAGTCCAACCATCAACCCCAACACTACCAGGACCACTAAATCATGTCCCAGCGTGCCATGCCTACACTGTTTTTGAATACCTCCACCACCTCTCTGGGCAGCCTGTTCCAATGCCTCACCAGTCTTGTCAGTAAAGAAATTCTTCCCAACGTTCAACCTAAACCTTGCCTGGCCCGACGTGGCCCCACCTCCTCTCATCTTATCACCAGTAACCTGGGAGAAGAGATTCTACACAGCACGGCAAGTCCTTCTGAAACACCTCTCCATTCAGATACAGAGCAGATCATTTCTAAGTACATCATCCAGAACTTTCCAAAAGAGAAGAGCAGCCAGGAGTTACAGTGGTCACAGTAACTGACGTTCTCACCTGGTTTGGTGCCCCATGTTACACTGCTATTATTAGTGCTCTCCAGGCACCCCCAAGACACTCTGGACCAGACACCCTTGGTATAGCAATGGGGGGTGGGTACTTAACTCCTTTAACCTAGAAAAGTCTCTACCACCTTGCAAAGATGACTATAGGTCTGACGAGGCCTAGGGAGGATTCAGCTGTGTAAATGGGGTTAGCAATATTCTCACTTCACGTGAAAAAGACAGTAAAAACCTGATGGAAATATATTTCCAGCCACTTAAAGACACTAATAAAAATTATCTAGGCAAAGCACAAGCTGATAAGCCTCTCAAACTGTCCAAAATCAAATTTAAGAGTGAATTTGGATTATGTAGGTGACCAAATTATGATTGCTTATCATAAGTTCTTCCCCATCTACATTATACAGCACATAAATATAAGTAACTACAATCATTAGTTTTAAGTGGGAAAAGCAAGCTGTTCTCCTGGAGGGTCCAGGGAAAGCTGTAAGGCTCCTGAAGGGAAAAAAAAGCCTAAGTCACATCTTAACTGAGGAGGAAAACAAGTGTGTTGGTTTAATTCTATCATGTCTTTTTGCTAGCTACTTAAAACAGAGAACAGCAATATTTCTCACTGTTTTGTGTAATGAAATAGAATTTATGTTTTTTTCCATTTAATAACCACTAAGCATACAGGTGAAGTGCCTACTAACTCTTTTTACTCTCTAAGGGATTCTGACAGCAGCCTAAAGCTCACAACAAACCAATCACTGTCTCAAGCTCATCAAGTTAACTCTTCAGTAGAAGAATTACTGAAGCATCAAACCACATTTCCAGCATCAACAACGAAGACTTCCAGGCTTTTTTTAGGGAAGGGGGTAGCTCACCTTGCCGCAGAAGGAGCAGGTATACTTCGCGTGCTGGCTAATTTCGATCTTCTTCACCATCTTCCTCAGGGACGCACCGTAACGGGTTCCATATTTACCCACAATCCCAACCTTCTTGGTGCGCTTGGCCTGTTGGGAGGCAAAACCGAACGAACGTCAGCTCGGCCGCCGTCCCGGCTCCTCGGCCGCGGCA
>NW_008599191.1:0-398 GCF_000691845.1 Merops nubicus
AAGAGCTGGAGCAGTTCGCCAAGGACCTCAAGCACAAGCGCATCATGCTGGGCTTCACCCAGGCTGACGTGGGGCTGGCGCTGGGCACCCTCTACGGTAAGGGTGCGGGAAGGGTCCTTGCCTCCCCCCCAGCACCCGAGGGGGAGGGAGAGGCCGGGGAGGGGGGTGGAGCACCTGGGCAATGGAGATTTCAGCTCCTTAACGACCTGCAAAGGAGGTGGTGAGCACCCGCCCCGGGGCTCCTGGGGCTCCCCAGCCCTGTTAAGTGCTCACTCAGGCTGGAGGGGTTTGATAAAAAGGAACTGGTTTGGAGTACAATCAGAACATCTTTTAAGAAGACCCTTAAGATTATTGAGTCTCCAACCATTAGTCCCAGCACTGCCAGGCCCTCACTAATC
>NW_008599191.1:478-2241 GCF_000691845.1 Merops nubicus
GGGCAGCCTGGCACAGCCCTGGGCAACCCTCAAGGGGAAGAAATTTTGCTAATGTCCAACAAACCTCTGGTGCAATTTGAGGCTGTTTCCTCTTGTCTTATTGCTTGTTACCTGGTAGAAGAGACCTACCCCCACCTTGGTCCAACCTTCTTTCAGGGAACTGTAGAGAGCCAGCAGGTCTCCCCTGAGCCTCCTTCACCCCCAGCTCCCTCAGCTGCTCCTCCCCACACTTGGGCTCTAGACCCTTCCCCAGCAGCTTCGTTGCCCTTCTCTGGCCACGCTCCAGCCCCTCCAGGTCCTTCTTGGAGTAAAGGGCCCAAAACTGAACCCCAGATTCAAGAGGTGGCCTCCCCAGTGTCGAGTCCAGGGGGACAATCCCTGCCCTAGTCCTGCTGGCCACATAAGTCAGGATGCTGGTGGCCTTCTTGGCCACCTGGCACATGCTGGCTCATGCCCAGCTGGCTGCTGACAACCCCCCCTCCCACGTCCTTTTCTGCTGGGCAGTCTCCTGCCACTCTTCCCCCAGCCTGGAGCATTGAAGGGGGTTGTTGTGACCAAAGTGCTGGACCCAGCACTTGGCCTTGTTGAAACTCCTCCCTCTGGTCTTGGCCCACCATCCAGCTTGGCCAGATCCCTCTGTAGATCCTTCCTGCCCCAAGCAAATAATAGTTTTAAACATCCCCATCTTATTATTGAAGTGTTTCAGTGCTTCAAATCCCTGCTGAAGCAGCAGGGAGGAATGCCTCCCCTGGTCCCCCATCCCAGGGGGTGCTGTGGGGGTGTCCTGGTGGGCTGTGGTGGTGGGTGACACGCGGGCTGCCCACGCAGGGAAGATGTTCAGCCAGACGACCATCTGCCGCTTCGAAGCGCTCCAGCTCAGCTTCAAGAACATGTGCAAGCTGAAGCCACTGCTGCAGCGCTGGCTCAACGAGGCGGAGAACACGGACAACATGCAAGAGGTGCAGGGCTGGGGAGGGCTGGGAGCTGGGGGTGTCACATGCCAACGAGCCCTCGAGCTGCAGCTTCTCCCTTCTTGAAGTGATTTTGGGGGGGAGCGGCGGGTATCTTGTGCCATCTCACTGCCATGGCTGCAGTCTGGCTGTGGAGGGAACCACCGGGTATCACCTTCTGCCAGGCTGGGGGGAACCCAAGTCCTACCACAGACCCCTTGTGACAGCTGTGGTGGTTCCTATCTCAGAGCAGCCAGGTCCTGCTGGGTTGTCTGACGAGCTGGAGATGCAGTTTGCTGCTCCTTGGGGAGCCTGGGAGGATGCAGGAAGATGTGTCCATCCCCCCTGCACCAGCAGTGCTGGGACACTGGGAATGGCCCCAGTCACAGCGGGGGGATGCTCAGTGGAGACAGCCTGTCTCCCAACCCTCCCAGACCTCTGCAGCCCACGTGTCCCCAGCCTGGTGGGGGCACTGCTGGCCCTGTGACTGTGGTCCCTCTCGTTTTCAGATGTGCAATGCAGAGCAAGTGTTGGCTCAAGCCCGGAAGAGAAAACGCAGGACCAGCATCGAGACCAACGTGAAGGGCACGCTGGAGAGCTTCTTCCGCAAGTGTGTGAAGCCCAGTCCCCAGGAGATCTCCCAGATCGCCGAGGACCTCAACCTGGACAAAGATGTAGGTTGGGAGGGCTTGGAGGGCGGGTGCCCATGAGGCTGTGATTTGCATCAGGCCACTTTGATACTGGAAGTTGTGGGAGAGTGACTGGGGCTGGTCGCCACCACCAACCTCTCCAAGCCCAGCCCCAGGAGCTGCG
>NW_008599192.1:0-16895 GCF_000691845.1 Merops nubicus
GGCGTGCGGGTGCGCGGTCGTGTCTCTCGCGTTTTTCTGGGTGTGCTGCCAATTAGTATGCAGCGTGCATACTGCTGGTGCAAGGGAATACGTCGACAGTGCCACATGTCCGAGTTAGTGTTGATGCAGAGACCGTAAATTACACTGGAGCGTTAGCTCTTCTATTCATGATCTTGTTTTTCCACTCGCTTCTACTTGGGATTTTATTCTTCTCCTTTTGGGAAGTGAAAAATGTATCGAAATACTGTTCTTTATTGATCGCGCTGTTGTATGGCTCCAGTGAGGTTTGAAGTATGCATTTCTCTGAGACATGGAAGGGGTAGGGCATCTCTCCTGACTTCGGCTGCGCCATTGACTTAAATGGCTGTAGCACACCATTCTCCTTAGCTGCAGTTGTGTCCTTACAGGACTTAAAACCAGAAATGCATTTCTGAATGAGATAATGAAAGATAGTTGGATCACTGAGTTGGGTGAAAATCATGGTAAAATGATAAGATCTGTAATTCGTGGCTTTTCTCTTACTTGCCTTCTGCTTTGCTCCTGGAATTCCATTGTTCTTGATGTTTTAAGCTTTTTCAGTGGTTGGGTAAGTGGGGAAAGGTGTGGATTCTGCTATGCCTATTATTGATTCACAGTTTGCTTTCCTAAAACTGTTCTAATAGCAGCTGGATTGCAACCTTGAGAACCAGAGAATGAAAGCATGTACCAGTTACAAAAGGAGACTGGGTTTCATTAGACTCCTTCACTCTCAAACCCCAATTCTGCAAATATTTAAGCATGTACAGCTTCACATGCCTGAGTTACCCACGGAGTTCCATGCATTACCATTTAATATCAAAACTGTTTACAGTATCAGGGCCACAGAATAGGCTCACTGAATCTGGCTGAAATTAGACTCTCGTTAGTTTCTCTATAATAAAAAGTTTATTTGGCCACGTATGTTCCTTGGGAAAACATTTTTACTGGGATAAAAAACTGTTTAAAAAGACTCTGTTATCCAGCCTACAAAAGCCTAGACAGAGATTTCTCAGTGAATATGAAAATACTCCATAGTTTATTTGCAGTATGTTAAGTATAGCATAAATTATATGCAAAGTCATAATCTCTTAACATGTAAACAAAATTACAAGTTGTAGTTCTCCTGACTAACACTGAAAATGGCTATCTTGCATGTGTATGAAGTAAAGAAGAATACAGGGTATAGCTCCTCTTTTCCTAAGTGGCTGAAATACATTTGATCAATTTTTTAAAGAAGGGAATAGTAAGCAGATATGGAATGCATCTAGAGGTATAAATACATATATGATGTCTCAGTCAAAAGTATTGTATTTTTTCCTGGAAAATTAGTGTTGGACAATGAAATAATTTTTGGAAGTCTTAGCGCAATGTTCCAAAATGCTCAGTCCACCTTTTAATGAAAGTCTGTGTGGTAGGTACCAGAAGTGACTTTCTGGAAAGTTTATTTTGGCTGCATAAAAATGACCCTTATTCACTCTTTTTTTTTTTTTTCAAGGTATGCTAGGACTAACATTCTGTTTCTTTTCAGGTATAAATTAAATCATTATAAAATCCACAGGGAAAATATAAGGCTGAATTAAGTCATTGGCCTCACACAACGAGAACTGAAACCACAAAACTTTTGTACCTTTCCAGACATAGGACTCATTTCTGCAAACCTAGGCATCTGATTGGCATCACCTGTGTCAGTAACCCATGTAGAAACTGGTGGAACTTATCACTGGCATTCTAGTGTTCAGATGCTTATGTTATTGAAGAGTGATATCTCAGAAAGGGAACTTATACATGATTTTACAAAATTTTAATTTGTGCTACTGTAAAACAGCACTTGCATATGATCCTCAGTAGTGTACTCGATCATGGGTTTACTAATATCTGTGCTGCTAGTTGCTGAATTTATAAAAGAAATCTGGATGTTTGCAATGTTTTGCTATCAGTGGTTGACGTCATTTGTGTGTTAAGAGTCCAGGACCATGAACAGGAGTGTATTTTAGGCAGTTTTGAGGAACGGTTCACAGAACAATCTCCCAACGATTTTATGGTGAATCTATGGGAGTGGTGGAGACAAAGCTAATGGAAAGCACAGGGACAGTTTTGAGTAAATAAGTTTATCAACAAGATGACTTAGAGTTGGAATTTGAGGGAGATTTGTCATCATTCTTTATGGGAAACTTTGTGACGTGATTATTCCGTATCTGCCGTTAATGCAGTGGCCACGCTTCATAGCACAGTATGTCTATGCAGGAGTTTTTGTTCTTAAATCAAGGCCAAAAGGACTCTTTTTTTTTTTAAGGGAGTAGTCTGTAGTTACTCTGATGGTGGGTTATACTATGACATGCTGTGCTCAAGCATGAGTGTATTTTGAGAACATGGTTGTGACTTCATGCCCTAGTCTTTCAAATTCACACTTAAAATTTGATAGGTGTCTATTTGGGTTGTCCAAGTATCTTCCTAATGTATAGCGAAGAATGAAATTAAATTTCAGCAGTGACAGCCAAAGCCAAAATGAACTTATTAAAGCAGAGGCAGAACTAAATTCTTACTAGAGGTAGAACTGGTAAACTCCCTGAAATCTCCAAAATGAGGGAGTGAGAAAGGAATAAACTGCTAGGAGTGAAAATTTGTCACACCTCCTTTGATCAGGAGTATTTGCAGTAACTGTTGGATATTTCAGTCTCTGTATGGTTGGTCTACTTCTTCCCTGTTAGCAAATATTTTGTGTTACTTTACTGAGTAGTCCTAAAGCTGGTTTAGCTGTCTACTGAGAATACTTTTCTAACGCAGAGTGATGTAATGTTGTATGTTATGCTTCTTTTCATAATATTATTGATAATTCACAGTTATCTTCAGGTTACCTTTGGTAATAAACCTGTCTGTTCAGCTGCATGCTTGCATCTTGATAGAGTTTGATTTGTATTATGAGTGTGAGTTTTAGGCAAATAATATTTATTTTTAAAAGAGCGAATAAGCTATTACCTTAATGAGTCTGGGAAAAAAAATGAATTAACATCCAGTTTCTTAATGTAATGGTGTTAGTATCCCAACATTTGCTGCTTTCATATCGCCCAAAAGTGATTTTCATACTTCAGCTCAGGATTTTCTTTGCATTCCCATATTTTTTTTCTTTGCAAATCCACTTGAGCCCCAGGAAGGCAGGCCAACTGGGATAATCAGGAGTGTGCTAGAATTTATTTATTAATTTTTTTGTCTATGGTCTAACTAGAGTTTTAACAATGACAGCCACAAGTCAGTCAAGCCTGACTGAGTGATCAATAAAATGAACATTCTTTACTTCTTTTTGTTTCCAGAGCACCTGCGTGCAGTTATATTAGGAGGTTTCTGCAGAGTAGGGCAGGTTCACTTAAAACCCCTCTCATTTTTGGTGGTTCTCTTTTTGTTTGATCAAGTCTTGCATTCAGTGAAATTTAGGTCTGATAAGCTGGAGAGCTATCTAAACAACATGGCAGGTTTACAGAGGTTTTCGTTCATGGATCTACTACCATTTGATTTTTCCTTTGTGGTGTAATGTACCATTGTGTAGTGGTGCAGTGAGTTTGATATATGCTGTCTTAAGTTAAACAGGAGGTGAATCTTAGGGATGGTTTTAAGCTTTTGAAAGTTTTATGCATTATGCAAACAAGAAATACTTCTAGCTGGTGAAATGGAGATGTTAAGAACCAAGGGACAGATAAACATAAAATAAATGGAAATGTTTATTCCAACTGCAATGAGCACTTAGCCATTTAAGTGGTAATTGAGTAAGATAGCTGTATATGACGTAGGCTTTTACCTCCAGATGTTTGCTCCTTAAGGACTTGGAACATAAGGCACCAAAATTAATCCAAGCTTGTATCTGTAACATATCTGTGGCCATGGCAGACGGACGCAAACTTAAAATACCATCTGTAAGAAAACTAATGCAGTGTTGCACTGATTGAAATTTTGTAGGTGGTGACGGTGGATTGGATGGGTTAGGAGGACCAGGAGTACAACTGGGAAGCCCTGATAAGAAAAAACGCAAAGGAAATACACAGGTAAAATTCCTTTGGTTCTTTTGATTTCTTAATAAGTAGTGTACTCAAATGTTGTTTGCTGGTATGACTATCCAACATTGTTTAGAATAGCTTGTCTATTCTCACAAATAGCAGTTGAACTGTGCAGCTAATACAAAATATTTCAGTTGTACTCTGAAGTTAAAATCTTCACAATACTAGTTATTCTCACTGAAGTTATTTTCATCTCTGTAGCTTGCCAAAGACCTATAAAGAAAGGAGCACAGTGATACTGCAACAACTTGTATTTTACCATATGGATTTCATTCTGAGACAGACTTTCTTTTAATGACTTTGTAGCCATTGGTAGAGATCTGTACGGCATGAGTAGCTGCCATGAGACTGTTTCTTCTTACTTTTAATCCTGCATGTGTAGGTTTGTGGGCTAATGGATCAGTGAGTTTTGTTAATGCTTTCCCCAAACTCTTGGCATATTCCTCAAGTGATTTTCAAGAAAACGCTGAGGCAGGTTCAGCTTCTTGCCAGTGAATCCCTGCAATCTGGTATTTTAGCAATTAGCTATCTGTAGTGCAGGATTTTCCTTTCTGTGTTCACTCAGCTTTGAGTAAGAATATCTGATAATTTGCTCTTGCCTAGTGAGAGTGAGTTTATTCCCATAGGTCAAACAATCACTTTCTGTTAGACCCATCCAAATTCCATTGAGATGTGGATCTGTTTTCTTAAGTTTTATTTTGTTTTAAAGTAGTCATGGTGAAAACTACTCTGAGAAATACTCAGTTAACTTAGGCATTTCAGACCTCTTTCTTGGTGGAGCTTTCCTTGTGGTCTAGATTGGTGAATAACTAGAGCACATGTAGATTAGCTTTGTCTCTTTTCTTACCAGGTTCAAAATTTGTAGCACAGCAGAATTATTTATTTTTTTAAAAAAATGTTTAGTCTTAGTTTATTAGTATTTAGGAGGAAATGCTTTCTGTGAGCATAGTTAGTGTGAGAGTGAACCAGCTAGATATTCCCCACAGGCTAGTGTAGAATGAAATTCAGTAGTATAGCCACATTGATGACATGTAGACAGCTTCTGGGCTCCATTAAACACTTGATTATGCTCTGTAACAAGAAATCCTTGTGCTTTTTACCTGCTGACTGTGCTTTGCAGACTGCCCACAATAACTAAATACTCATAAGGGACACTTCTGTTTGGTACACAGAATATAGAAAATTCCTATATGCAGACTCCTATACTCAATATAGCTTTTTTAGAGTTATGGTAACATTAGGCTTGTATAGCCTCATAGAAGTGGGGTGTCTTAAGAGATGTATATTCAGTAAAATGAACTCAAAATAAAATTAAGGAAATGTTTCAAAACTGCTCTTCAACATTTGGAAATATTTTGTGCATGTGTTTAAGTGACATGGCTTTCTGTATTGTAGTTTTTCTTATGTAAAAGATTGAGAGATAGTCACATATCAAGTAGTATTTTCAGAAGCATGGTTTTGCAACTGCGCAATTTTTAAAACACTGCAATTACTATAAATCACCATGTTATCTGGAGCCCAGATTCGTCTCTTGTCTCTGTACTGAAATTTCAGACAACCTGGCAGGGTACAGTGAATGAGCTTTACAGCACAGCTGAACAGTTCTTTTAGCAGTAGTGCTGCTATCTAAGACGCTTGTGGTTGGTCTGTCTTGCAGGGAAATACTAAAACTAATTTAAATATTGTATTTAAAATGTTTTTAGGGATCATCCTTTCCTCCTCCATCTGAGTATGCTCCACCGCTGAATCCAAGCTCTGACCACCTTGTAGCTGCAAATCCATTTGATGACAACTATAATACTGTCTCTTATAAACCACTTTCTTCAGGAAATCCATATTTTAGTAATCCTGGTTATCCTGGCTTTGGAGGCTATAACACTTTCAGAATGCCACCTCACATGCTGCCCAGAGTGTCCTCACCATATGGTGGTTCTTACTCCCTCAGAAACCAACCACATCCGCTTCCTCAAAACCCTGTGGGAATGGCTTTTAGTCGACCCCACTCTTTCAGCTTTGGTCCACATGATAACCCAGGTTTTGGGAATCAAACGCCTTATAGTAGTGGTCAGATAAATCAGAATGTCAGTATGCCCAATCAGCATTTCAGACCAAATCCTGGTGAGAACTTTAGCCATTCTGGTCAGATGCCTCACCCTGACATGCCGTCTAACTTTGGTCCTGGAAACAATCCAAATTTCCCAAATTCTCAGCTAGAGTCAAACCATTCTTTTGTTCCTCCACCAAACACATACAACCAGACAAAATCATCGGTACAAAAACAAGACTTTATTCAAGGTGCAAGCAAAGCATCCAGCCAGAATACTGCTGCTCATCAGCATCATCACAGGACAGAGGACATTGTGAGTCAAGGTAACAGTGACTCAAAAAATGTTGTTCGAAACAATGTGGTAAATCAGGATAATAGCCATTCTAATAGTGCTGATAACACTAATGCTGGTCATTCAAATGGGACTCAGAGCAAGTCCCGCCAGCCTCGAGGTACTGCTGAAGGATGCAACTCTGAAAAGAGCAGCAAAACACCCCTTCATCCCAGTCGTCATGGCCACTCATCCTCAGAACCTGTCTATCCGTGTGGAATTTGTACGCATGAAGTTAACGACGACCAGGATGCCATCCTCTGTGAAGCCTCTTGTCAAAAATGGTTTCATCGGATCTGTACAGGCATGACTGAGTCAGCTTATGGCCTTCTTACAGCAGAAGCGTCAGCAGTATGGGGTTGTGATACTTGCATGGCTGACAAAGATGTCCAGCTAATGCGTACAAGAGAGACTGCAGCACCATCTGCGTTGAATACAGATGGCTAACAATGGGAATTGGTGGTACTGGCTGAAACACTTGCTATGAAGGTTTGGTCACAAATTGGGTACTTCACTTTCTGCAGACAATCGGTTGTTTAATTGCTGTCTTCTTTTTTCCTAGTCTGTTTTCATTCATAAATTTCCTTCCCAGCTTTTGTACTCTTAGTTTTATGTGTGCAAATGTTTTACAGGATGGAATATTTTTTCTTTCTGATTGAACTGTAGAGCCTAACTGACAACTGGTCAGAAGTATGATGTGCATCGACAATTCTGTTGAAGGCAAGAATGTGCCTGTATGAATAACCCCTAATTTGCTAGTGTTGATGTGTTAACTAACACTAGCATTTAGTGCTCAGTTTTAATGGTACTGTATTTGCAAGTACTCGTTACATTTCATTTATTGAGCAGTGAATGTCCATTACTGCTATTCTTGCTGTCCTTTCTTTGAATATAGTGAAGATGACATGGAGGAATGTGCAGTACTAGTAGCTTTTATTTTAGGGTAAACACAGAGAATTTCATATGTGCTTTTTAACACGCTGTTCAAAAATTGATGACTTCATCTCCGTAACACAATGAAACCCACTAAGTTTTTACACATTTATATTTTCTTGAAAAGGCAATGATCTCTTTTGACTTCTCAGCAAATACTTACTTGCTGAAGACTCTTGCTAGGTCTTGCAGTATTTGGAGATAGTTATAAAATACAGTTACGCTGGAAGAACAACACATGACGTTTATCGAGTCCAGTGCTTTAAATATAGAGAATACCAAAACTAGAGTTGCATAGGTAACCTTAATTCATTTATCTTAGGCAGATAGATTAGGATACAGTCTCTGCATCTGTCATGGTTGAGCAGTTATGCACCTCTCTCTCATTCTTTCTCATCAGTGGTTCTGGTCTCCTGTCTCACGGCTGCCTGAGACCAGTGAAAGTCCCTCCCATCTTCTAGGGCTTTCAACTACAGCCTACTTGGTCATCCTCACAGTCCACTTGGCATGAAGGAAGGTGCAAGGCAATGGAGTGTGCTTAGCACAGGCTCTGAATTGCAAGATGATTTGGCCAGCAAAGTCTTAAAACTGAATTCCCACCACTGTCTTAGCCAGTCTTGCAGTGTGGGGGTGGGAAATCTAGGGTGAGGAAAAATACAGCTGTCACATCAGGTGAGTTTAGCTCACATAAGGAGCAAGTAATCAGTTTAGCTTCTTTGCTAAACATGATATCCTACTGACAAGTGTGAATGGCACTAGAGCTTTGTATGTGATTGTGGTGGGTCAACCCTGTCTGAACAAGTGATGCCCACCAAGCCACTCTATCACCCTCCCCCTTTCCTCTCCATCCTCCACAGAGCAAAAGGAGGAAGGAGACAAAACCCTTGTGGGTAAAAACAAAGGCAGTTTAGTTAGAAAAGAAAAACCAATCAAGGCTGTGTGTGGAAGTGAAGGGGAGAAAAACCCAAGGATTGATTCTCTACTTCGCATCAACAGGCAATGTCTGGTCCCTTCCTGGGAAGCAGGGCTCCAAAACGTGTCGCGGTTGCTCTGGAGGACCCAGGAGTAGATTCCCCCTTTCTCCCCCTCCTCCTTTGTACCAGCTTTATAGATAAGCTGTTGTCATATGGTATGGAATATCCCTTTGGTCAGTTGGGGTCAGCTGTCCTGGTTATGTTCCCCCCAAGCTCCTGCCCCCCCCCCCCCCTTGTGGGGGGAATGTTCCAAAGGGCCTCGGGGCTGTGGGAGCACCGCTCGGTGGTAGTCACAACATGGGTGTTACCGACACCTGTCTAACTCCTAACACAAAGCACTGCACCAGGAGGGCTGCAAGGGGAAAATCAGCTCAGCCACAACCAGTACAGTGATACTAAGAATTCTGTTTTAATATGGGTAATTTGATTTTATCTTTGATCTCAAAAATAACCCTCCCTTTTTTAATGTGGGAAAACATCTAGCCTTGAAGACTTCAGCCCTAGCAATACAAGAGAGTTGCATATGCAACTGAAAATGAGTGTTTCTGTAGAGAGAAGTGTTGTTTTAACTTAATAGAAGGTGATGGTGTAATGACAGGCTCTGCTTGTAATACCACTGTGCTGGAAACTTGTGGTTTTTAAACAGCCAGCAATTAAATCATATGCCAGATGTTACCGTTACTAGACACATTCCTTAATGCAACATGTTGCTTAGATCTGTGGTGGTGAGAGGTGTAGGAACTTATATACAATATAGTCAATATGTATAAAAAGAGTTTTCATGGTAAACTTTCCTCATGAGTGAAAAGCCTGTTAGCCTGTTTGCTAGTTCACCATTGTGTTTCATTTTAAGTGAGCTTTTCTGTGGTACTTCTCTGGAAGATACTGTGCAGATCTATATAACTGTCCTTGTTTTATTTTAAAAGAGAAAAGTTTTATGTATGCTTGTTCTGCCAATGACCAGGCCCAACAAAAATGATACAGCCAGCAGGAAGATGAACCAATACACAGACTGTATCATAAGCAAAAAGGCCATTCCATGAATAATCCCTGGGGGTACAAACAGATCAATCAGCTGGTACATAATTGGCGCTACCCCCAACGATCCCACAAATGACACAACTCGGCCCACAACAGGTGGTATGAACAGAGACCTGAGGTTTCCCATAGTTGGCATGGGAAACAGCCAGACCGCAAGTTAAACATGGAAGAAAAAGGTGCCCACATGGCGACTCTCACCCGTTCGGCCCACGTTCGCAAAGGTCTAAATGGACTGGGGCCCAGCTCCAGGTAGAGTTAGGAGGTCTTTCCTGACCCAGGCCTCTCTGTGGAGTGCACTCCACAGACAGACACTCCTCCCTTCCTGCAGGTGGTCCCAGCTTTTATCCCCAAGCAGACACCTGACCTTTGTCAACTCAATGCGGGACCCCTGGGGCTCATTTCCCTTCTGGCTCTCCCTGCAGGGCCGGCCGCACCCTGGGGGGAAGCTATAAGGCAAACTCACCACCTCTTTATGAAGGGCTGTGGGAATCACCCATATGTCAACCTTAATTCAGGGCTCGGTGTTCAAACCCCAGCATTTCAATGCTTTTACTGGAGAAGTGCAGTATTGCTCTCCTTTTTTGCCTTGCCTCTCATCAGGAAATAACATCTAAAGTGTAAATGACACATTCATATCTTGAGGATTTCTTGCATGGAGATGTGAAGAAAGTGTAAGGCAGATCCAGTGCTTCTGTTTTCATCACAATTTTCTTTATTTAATACAGAGGCTAAACTTAATCTTGTTTTGTTAGAGTTGTGCTGTTTAAAGACAAATAACAAAAAAACCAACCAAACAAACCAAACAAAACCACAACCAAGCAACAATCTCTTGTTAGAGATATTTGTTCTTTGGGAGTTTTCTTAATGACTGTTAGAATTAGGTTTTGGTATCTAAAGTATAAATTAAGCCAAACCTTGTTTAGATAGATTTGTTCCTTTGAGAAACAGTTTAATCTCTGCAACAATTTGCACTGTGAAGGTAGTGGAGCTTGTTCAGACCGACAGCAATGTAAATGAAAGAAAAAATTTGGCTTGGTGAAAATTCAACCAAAGCTCCAATGATACTAGTGTTACTCAAGCGTGCTGTTCATAATACCTTTCCCACTCCCACACCCCATTGCTGTTGTGAGAAAATGTTTGGGACGTTTGTTCTTAGAAATCTAATTAATGTTTTAACATTTTTGAGCAGACATTGTGTTTAAGATATCTATGTATTTCTTAATCTCTTCTTCAGCCCTACAAGAAGTTAGGCAAATGTTTCCTATATTAGCTAGCAAGACATTATAATTGAAATAGTGTTCTTCTGAACCTAAAATCAATTGGAGTATAATTTTTATAAGGCCTTAAATTGTGTGTTTGTGAAACTTATTCTAGCAATTTATTTCAGTTTTTCTAAACTGGTACTACGCTGGGTTTGTAACCCAGTAAATTTTCTGCGTTTATTGCCCTACAAAGTCAAGGCATTAGCAAATGCCAATTATATAAAATAACAACAAAAAAACCTCCCAAACTTACTATCACAGTGATCAGGATCTTCAAAAGTCATCCAGCCAATATGCTTGCCCTACTGATAGACTCTTGGCATACCTGGACTCTTTAGCTAGACGGAGGGTTATACTGTGTATTTCTCTGCATGTGTTGACTAGTAGTAGTTCAAGTATGCGCAGGAAAAGGAACAATCATGTTTTGTTAGTAAAGTACTAGGAAAATGTCAGCTGATTAGCATTAGAAATTAGTTATAGAAGGGTGGGAGGGAGTGAGGGTTAATTAGAATAGGTGTGATTTTTTTGTAGTACTCTACATGAAACAATTTGTATCAAACTATCATGTACTACTTTCATTACTAGTGATTTAGACTGCACTGGTGCTGCACACCCAAAATAATTGAAAAGATTTTGTAAATCTTACAAACCTTAACATTCTTGTGGGAAATACTTGTGTCCTTTAAGAGTATTTCCTTAGCATGGTCAGAAATGCAGCCTATAATGCCCAAAATGTTGCGTGGGTTTTTTTTTTTTTTTTTTTTCCCCCTAGGCTGAAACAAATAGAATTGAACTGTCAAATTGTCATGAAACAAATGGATTGAACTGTCCTTAATACTTAGGTTTTTTTGCCAGAGACCACTTTTACATGAGAAAGTATGTAATTTGCTCTTTAAAATACTTGTTTTATTTGTGTTAGGGTAAATGACAGTGCTGCATATAGGCACATATCAAAAATTCTGTTTCTGGCTTTTTTTACTGATCCCTTCTACAACTTGAGACAAGCAGGTTAACAAAAATATAATTTTGGGGGCTGCTCAAAGAAAAATATACTTTGTGACCTCTAAAGTTTTTAATCTAAGAACGAGTTTTATAATCACATTTTTTCAGGCTGAACTTCAAGCATGTGAGAATTAATGAAGTCAGTAGAACTGCATGCACAGAGTCAAGAATGTTTCAAAGTGTTTGCAGTTTGGGGCCTATGGTATTTGCAAGTGACATGCTTTTTATGGTTGGAGATTTTTACAAAATCAATGGTGTTCAAATGTAGCACCCTTTTAACATTTGTCTTTATTCCAACTTAATACAATAACACATCTGCATTAAGTAGTTCCCCTTCATTTTATATATAAACATTGCCTGGCAGTAAAAGTATTGGTGTAACATTTTAAAAAAAGGAAGTCATGCTTCTTATCATGTTGTATGTGACTTAAATGACTGTTTCATATTAAAACTAATCTTTCCTTATGTACTGCTTAATATACCTGTTTTGGGATATCAGTTCAGTACTTTTTATACAATCTTGAATGTGTTCCACATTGGTGACATGTATTTTTGCAACAACTTTTTTGTTTGGATTTTAAATTAGAGCATGTCTGAAGTAATACATGCATTAGTGCTGTGGTGTGTGGCAAAGTTAATGTATGTAATTCAAATTGGAAAAAAGTTTCCAGACTTTGTCCAACGTTAACCCTGTGGCCAGGGATGAAATTACTATGTAATACAAATTATTTCATATCACGATGTGTTTTAAGCTACTCTATGAAGTATGTGAAACATGACTGTTTGTGGATTGGTAGCTGACGTGGTATCTTGCATAGACTGAGGTATGATAGATGGTAGCAATTCAAGGTAATTAAAACTGACTACCTTTCAGAACACGCAGCACTTAGGTGCACTGTCATCTTGTTGCCATAACTGTTAGTATGAGTTTCTTAATATTATACACTCAAAAATGTGTGAACATCTGGTGATAAGCTTATGGGTGTGAGAATCCTATTCTAACGTTCTCTACTTGGTTTACAAAATGTAATTTTTTTTTAATCTATTGGATGTGTTTAGATACATGCAGGAGGATGTATAACTGGATGTATTTTAAAGTTATTCTGAAATTGCTAAGATTTGTCTGAAGCTTTCTATATTAGAATAGTCTCTTCCTTAAAATTGGAAAATTAAGTGTACTTAGAAGAACTTTTAAGGCAATATAACTATCCTACACTACATCTCGAGTTATGCACATTCAATTCTTTGTATGGAACTCCTCTGGTTTATGCTTTATATGGAAATAAAGGGTCCCTTTCGTGTTCCAGTGTTGTGTCATCAGTTCTGAGGTAATTCTGAATGGTGTTCAGCCCCTTTAGAGGTGCCACCCTTCACTTAAAATATTCAATGTCTCCTTTAGTTTCCTGCTTCAGAGATGGCTTATGCCAACATCATAGGCATAAATCTCGTATTGGTTGCCATATGTGATTAATTTTTCCTTTCATTTTCAAAGAAACTGTCTCAAAATGAGTTTTGATCCAATCCCACCTTTTTAGTTGGAGATCCGTGCACTGTAATTCAGGAATTGCTGTGTTGGAAATGGTTTGGGACTGGGAGTCATGAAAGACAGACAGTTGTGTATGTTCCTATATGCCCACCTCATCTTCTGAAGGATAGTCTAAATCTGAGTTTCCATATAATTTAAGGAGGGCAAGCTTTTAACTTTTTTTTTTTCCCTTTCTTGACTTTTTTTCTGAAATGTGAAATTACGGGGAGTTGTTGAGGAATTTTTATTCAAAAGATAGTCTGTCCTCCAGACTTTTTTTATATGGCCTTTAGAACAGACACTGTATCCTTTAGGGCCTTTTGACTTGGAATTTTTCTGTCCATATTCTCCTTTCAGAGTTAAGGATGAGTTAAAAAAGGCAAGTTACCAATCCACTGCCATCCAAACAGTGCAAAATATAAGCTGATTAAGATGGTTGACATTTAAATATTTTGTTATTAATGATGTGATATTTTACCTTTTAGAAGAACATATATCAGAATCTGATGCAAGTGTTCTTGGAAAATGTATATGTTAGATTTTGTCCAGCACTGTATGTAACTTTGTTGCTTTTTGTTGTCTGGTTTCAGTTTCTTACTTTAAAATAAAGATAACTTCTGCGGGGAAGTTGCCTGTTGATTTTTTTGAAGATGATGTAATGCCTGGATTAACTCTTTGAATATTTTGCCTGTGATAATGCATTTGGATTAGGCATAATCCTGCAAGAAACAGTATGAAGTTGTATTGATCAGAGAAGACAGCTCTTGCCTTTCTTGAAGAGGTCTGTTTTGTAAAGGTATTAATCTGAAGTAACTTCAAAGCAGATTAGAAGAGGTCTTGCACCATAAGCCTCGTTTCTTTCTGAGGATAGGACAAAAGGCTCGGGCACCATTTGCCTGAATAGATTTTTTGTTTGTTTGTTTGTTTGTTTTTCCCAGAGCTTTCTGCACTTGGGAAGAGAGATTATGCAAAGAATTTTTTGTTCTAATTTATAAAATTAGTACTAAGTTATTCCTGTTTGTTGAAATGCTGGAACTAACACATACAAAATTGGTACCTTATCAATAATCCTTAAAAGCAATTTAGGGTGGCCCTAAGACAGACATACAAAACAGTTTGTTGGAATAAATAGTGTTGCATAAAATATTCTTGCTCTTCTTAAAAAACAGAGGGGTGAGAATAATGATAAAGAATTTAGAGGGGATGGGAGAAAAATAGGTTATTTATTAAAGATAAGAAATTGTAAATTATTTAAAGGATTTTATTTTCCTTTTATTAAAAGCTCTGAAGCCATTAGAAGTGAAATAACCCCTTGAGATAGATGTATGTATTGGCAACTGGAAGGTCCAGAGTATTAGTAATACTTTTAAGATTTGGCTGGAATATAAATGTCTGTCCTTCATAGCACAGGAGATGGGAATGTAAGAATAAAGTTTTCCAGGGAAATTTATCTCCTTTCACTACAAAGTTTCTTACACTTGACTTAGAAGTTAGTGATAGCAGGAGTTCCTGAACAGACTTCTCTTTTGATTTGTTTTGCAAGAGCTAGTCGATTGTCCAAGGAGGCTAGCAATGTGGAATGTGTATGACATATATGGTGTTTCTGCAGATACACATCAATACAAGACTTCTAAGGTTGAACCTTGCTCAGTCCCTTTTGTGTCATTCAGCAGCTAAATCTGCTACTTTGACTTAGAAACGTGTTAGTGATTTGTACTCTTTTCTCCAAGTGAAATACATAGCTTTGCATTGGAGATCTAGTTTGAAGGAAATAGACTTTTTTGTTAATGTATTGAAGCTATTTTGTGTAATTTGAGAACACCCAATACAGGTAACCATAACTATGTCCTGTCTTGTAAAGCATGTATACATAGTATATTCTTTCTGGCAGGAATAAAGAACAAGCTGCTTCATTTCAGTATATTCTCTTTGATTAAACTAAAAGTGACACCTGGGTGACCAAGGCAGAAGACCAGCACTCTACAGATCTAAGGCTTTTACTGTCCATGAATGAACTCTCCAAAACTGAAAGATGCATTTTGGATGGCTACAGCTGCACACTGGAGTGGTAGGAGATTTTGAGTTACTATTACGTTATATAATCAGTCTAGCCAATGCTGCTACTGCAACACCCTGGCTTAAAACAAAATGCTATGAATTCTAGTATGATTCTACCTCCATTTCTTTTACATAGCTTTATATTCCTTGCTGACCTGCAAAGCTTTCACAGTTCTATATTGAAAATGGAGAGGCCAAACCTGCACGCAGTAGCCAAAATGCTATTTGTCTGCTTCCTAGATGAAGTAATGGAAGAGGTCGAGGGGATAGCTAAGAGTCTGTCTAAGGAAAAGAAGAACATCTTGTAGAGTCGAGAACAGTCTATAAAAAACAGAATGTCACAGAAGGGATGTTTACAACTTGTTTCATCGTTGTCTGCGCTTGCCTGAAGTTTGTCTTGCAATACAGACAACTAAGATATTAAAGAAAGGTAATGTGAGACAGGTTTAAAACAAACAGGAGGACTTTAGTTGTCACAGTGAGAATCTTTCCTCAGCTTTTATTTACTTATTTATTTTCTCTTCAGTTTCTTAGACTGATAGCAAGCTGTTTATGGAGTTGTCATGGTTTAATTCAAGGTTCACAACTATAAACCACAGAAGTCTCATCTTCTGCCACTGCAACTGACAGCAAGCTCCTTATGCCTTGGTGCAGACCCTACCGTAAGTCTGAAAATATGTATAATGCAAGGTTTAAGATAAAAAAAAAAAAAAAAAAAAAAGGTCAAATATGCCAAAAATACCTACAGCATTTTGACTTTCAGTGAAATCTCTTCTTGTACTTTTGAATGTTCTTGGAGTGAGGAATTTAATTCACTTCTCAGGTTCCTGTCAATTCAAACATTCATCCAGATGATATTGATGTGGGTGAGTAAGGGTGGGAAATAACTCAGAAATCATACCAGCTATGGATGTCTTGCTCTGAAAAAGTTTTAAAACTCTGTGTTATCCATCCAGCCATCCATCCACACTGCTTGATAGTAACCACTACCATTAGAAAATTGCTTTGGAATGTAGATAATAGAATATAAAAATTAAGTCTTCAGTGGTACACAGCAGAAATCTTAGCTACTGTGGAATATTAAAGTAAATTTTTGCTGGTGATATTTTAAAAGGTTGAAAACTGGACTTTTTGGTTCTGGATTTTTTCCACATAGTTGCAAGTAATTGTATAGTTTTGAGGAACTTAAACATACATGAACATTTATCCAAAACTGTTTGGTTTGCTTTCCACCCATATTCCCTGGAAGCAGTTGACTTCTACATATTAGATTTTATTTTGGCCGATCCAGTGTTACTATTTGTTTGAGGAAGGTTGAGCAAACTACCTCTTGAGATTTTGGCTAAGACAGCAAAATAGATGAGAGGCAATAGCACGGAGCTGCCAGTATGATCTAATTAATTTTAGAGGACGTTTGGAAGTTTCACTGGATTGCTAAATTGGTCCTTGGCTTTTAATGTTTTTTTACTAGAAGTTTTCAAACTCGTAGCAGTTTGCCTCTTTATGGAGACGTGTGTGGATAGTAAGAGCTGCATTCCCTGCTGCTCTGTTTGGGTGGGAGTGAGGCAGGCCGGGACAGCGCCTTACGTCCCGCCAGCGGGCCAGCACCTACGGGAGGGTTTCTGTCAACTAACCTAAGCCGCAGAGAGCCCACGCCG
>NW_008599193.1:0-10238 GCF_000691845.1 Merops nubicus
CGGCCCCCTGGGGCGGGTGTGCGAGCCCGGGCGCTTCCTCTGCGTCCGGAGGGGGAAAGGGACCAGCCCCAACCTCCGACCTTCGCGTCCTCCGCACGGATACAGGCGTGCCCTGCGCTGGGGGTTCTGGCGTCCGAACGCGCCGCGGGCCAGAGGAGGGGTGCCGATGAGCAGCTCCACTCGCAAATTACGCAGTTAAAAAAACCCCAGTGTTTCTGAAGTTGGCCCTTAAAAAAAATACTTTCCTCTGTTCACAGAGTTAGGTAACATGGTGCTCACAAGTGTGGGAAAGATGGTTGGCCTCCAGAAGAAGACTTCTGGAATCAGGAATATCTGTATTTTAGCCCATGTGGATCATGGTAAGAAAGCTGCCTGTGACCGGCAGAAACCTTGTCAGGCGGACTTGTGTGTGTGTTGGTTCGAATGCTGGTTCTTTACCCGGTGTGCAGAGGGCTGAAACACAGCCAGTGCTGGGGTATTTATTTGTATGTATTTATTAGAGATCTGTACAAAGTTGGGAGCTAGGTGATATTCCACAAAGCTAACTCTGCTCTGTAGACAGACTCTGGTTTATTTATACCACTGCATGATCAACAGGAACCAACCCACCTTTACACTTACTGGTTGGGGATTTGTACTACGTTTGTTATTGGCTAGTTGTGTTTAAATTGACGTGAATGCTCCTTGAGAGCATGGGTGAATCTTCTTGGTCCTTAAGTGAGTTGGTGATCATGATCTCCCCCTATTACCTTTACCTTTCCCTAGTTTTGCTGTTTGGCTGAGGCCAGTTCCTCCTGGCACTCTTCTAATCTTGTAGCCTTCATTGGAACAGTATGTTCTTCGTTAGTTTCTTCTTGTCTCCTGTGTTTAGTAGTTTAAAGGGAATCATCTGATCTAAGCCAAGGTCCTACAATTAGTAATTATTTACAGTTTATCATTGTTTGATCAATTTTCCAGACTTCTATGAAATCAGTAAGGTTTCATGGATTTAGCTTTAAACTGCCTGAATTCGGATTCCGAGAAGTAAATTTGCTCTATGCATGTTTCTTTTGTCCAGATGCAGGTTATCTTTTAGACATTAAGAGAACATTTCACTATAATAATTCAGAATAGTTAAAACTGAAGCTTTTCAACTTCTGTGATGCTGAATGTTGGCATGAATTAAATAGATCTATGTGTGAGGTAGGCTCTTGTATTTCTATATTTACTTAATAGAAGATGGTTGTTCTGTAAGTAGAAATATAAATGCTCATTTTAGGATACAAATCTTTAGTTTAATTGCATTATATATTGAGGACCTGATGTACTATTTGTTATCTTACTAGCTTTTCTGGTCATGACAGGTAAGGTTGCATCCACTTGTAAAAAAAAAAAAATAGTGTACAATTAACAGGTGAAGCTGAATGATGAGATCTATGTTTTTTGAAGTTAGGTTGTACTTCTGTGGCATTTTAAAGCCTTTGTTGATATCTTTGAACACAAGATGTTATCAGTATTCATAATACTACTGCATCTTTTTCCATTGTTTATATTAATTTAAACAATGTAATTTGTTTTTCTTTTCAGGAAAGACTACTCTAGCTGATTGCCTAATATCTAGCAATGGAATCATCTCTAGCCGTTTGGCAGGAAAGGTAGAGCTGTGCTGGCATTTTTAACAAAATTCTGGTATATATGTGGTGGAATTTCCTCAATCATCGCTGATTTACAATCCCATTCCTAGTCTTGCTAAACCCCATTTTCATGCAGTCATACTCTTAGACAGTAACTTGTGAAGATAATTCTATGAATTCATCACCTCTTCGTTTGTTTTTGTGCTCAGCTGAGATATCTAGACAGTAGAGAAGATGAACAGATCCGAGGAATAACAATGAAATCTAGTGCCATTTCATTGCACTTTGTGAAAGGTGAGTTGTGGATGCTGGCAACTTTAATGCATGTACTTGTTAATTTTCCCTTTCTCTTCATTGTTGCTGTCTAGGTCTTTTTGTATGCAACTTTTACTTTTGTCTTGCTCAGTGTTAGGCTGTGATTCTGCAAAGACTTGCACAAAGCAAGTGTTCAACACAAAACCAAAACAAAGGCATGTGTTCACCTGTTAACCAAGATAACCAAGTTTCATGTCAGGATTAGGAAAACCATCTTGAGTCGTATCTCTCAGTGGAGGCAATCAGAATAGTTGCTTTTATCTTTTTATTTTAGACCTAAATCTCTATATTTTGATCTTAAGTCTTGAAATAATGTCACTGAAAGGCAAGCTCTTGTTTCAAAAACCCACAAATTTTTAAATGATTTTGTGCAGTATTACCTTCACTGTGCTTACATGTCAAGTGCTTGTCGTGCTCTACTATGAATTGCTCAGAGGGTTTTTTATACAGTCTCATCTTTGTTAAGACTCCCATGTTCTTCACTAGTCTTATCCTCATCTAGACAAATGGAAAATATGAAATACATTACAAACAGGATTGTGCAGAAAAAGAGAGCAACAGAAAAATTGTGTGAGCAGAAAAGCCACTATTATGTCTTTCCACTTCAGCTACAGCTGATTATAAAAACCAGTTGAAACCAATGATCTTCCAGCTAACTTATAAACTGTGGCTGGTTTATTGTTGACTCTGTAATGTCACCTTACTTATAATGGTTAGAACATTTTACATAAGTTGGGGTTTTTTTTGTATTGACATTTAGACTTTAGTCTTCAATAGCAAAGTTTTCTTGATCATATTTTGACTGTGGCTGATGATAAATGCAGTGAGATCATTTATAGTCTCTGCTGAGCAGATTTTTTTGGGGGGACTAACGTCAAAAATACTGAAAACTTCTGTATTGATATATTGAATCTACTTTAGTAATATGGATTCACGTGGATTTTTTTTAAAAAAACACAAGATGGAAGTGAGGCATTTTATCAAGAATGTAGGGTTTATTTTTATGATAGTGTGCCATGATTTATCTTTAAAAAGTAGACTGTAATGCAGTTGATTTGTGTTTTAGCTAGACCGATCTGTAATGCTGCTAAAAGCTTGTTCAGGGTTAGTGTTTTTGGTTGGTTGGCTGGTGTGGTTTTGGTTTTAATATTCCGTAGGTAGATGGGCATTGAAACATGAAGATGGGCATTAGGAATGAAATTAAAACCAAGTAGGCACAGGATGCTAAATGTTACACAGCTGACAGTCCTCCTGTCCTCTTGGAACTTTTCTTAAGTGTAATGCAGGTTTGGTCCTTAGAAATCAGTAATAGCTTAAGCAGTATAACTGGGTGGCTGAAAGAGATATTTTTTAAAACTGTTCTGAAATATTAATTTATTGTTTGATCCTAGGTGATCAGGAATATCTGATTAATTTAATAGACTCCCCAGGGCACGTGGATTTTTCTTCAGAAGTATCTACTGCTGTCCGACTCTGTGATGGTTGCATCATAGTGGTGGATGCTGTTGAAGGAGTCTGTCCACAGGTGAAATAATGTATATTAAATAGAGAAAGAGAGTAGAGAGGACAGAGTAAGCAAAGTCTTAAGTGTCTGGTGTAGAAATAAAAGATGAGCTAGTTTAAGAAAGTTTGTGAAACTTAAAAAAATGACACAGTACTTGAGGTATGGAAGAGGGTAGTTGGTTTCATAGTTGTGCTGAGAAACTGAGCAATTCTGGTGAGCTGTTAGCAGTGGTGGGTGGAGTGATGCAGGGTTGGAACAGTGAATATGCAATTTCTCAGGTAGTGGAATATCTGTATAGAGAAAAATTAAATGTCTTAGTGCAAATAATATCTTTGCATGTGCATTTAACGTATTGAAAGTGAAAAAAGTAAGCAGTAATGAGATTTCTTTTTTTCAGGGCTTACTTCTATAAAGGGGGAGTATTTTGTTACGGGTGTTTTTGCTGTGAAATTCTGCCATTCTGCAGAATTCTATAATAACTAACACTGTGTACTATGGGAGTCAAATTTCTGGTTTGAATGCCAACCTGTCCTGTATTGTATATTTAATTAAATTTTAGAATTATATTGTTATTTAATATTGTGTCTCTTTTGTGGTATCAAGCTTTCTGTAATGGATATTTTTTAACTGTTTCCTTCTTACTAGACTCAAGCAGTTCTTCGGCAAGCGTGGCTAGAAAACATACGTCCAGTATTGGTGATTAATAAAATTGATCGCTTGATTGTGGAGCTCAAGCTCAGCCCTCAGGAAGCATACCTGCACCTTAAGAATATTTTGGAACAGGTATTCATGCTATAGTGTCATGTGTCATGTTCATACAACATTTTTTTCTTACCCCTTTTTTCCATTCTTGAATTGAGAAAGACTTATTTTCACTGCTTTATAGCTGCAATAAATATAGTGCAGTGAAGCCAGTTTTTTCTTACTTTTGAGGATCAAATGCAATAACATCTAATTTAATTTATAATATTGAGATACATTCTCTTTCTAGTTGGTTTTCAGCTTCATTCAAAATGACCATGGTAGAGAAGATAGTATTAAATGCCTCTTGACAAGTCACCATTTTTAGAAATAATACGCTGAATGTTTTGTTCTTCCTGTTAAACTGCTTAAACTTGTTTGGAGGTAGACAAATAATACCTATAAACTGCTCCTGCCATTGATGGATTTATGCAGGGATAAAGTTAATCTTGTAATTTGTAAGTTAAGTTGCCTTCAAACTTTTTTTTTTTTCTCCAAGAACTTACTTTCAACAGCTTATCTACTTGGTTTCCCTTTGGCCTCTTTTGTTGTTTGTTGGCAATAACACGTTCCTGATTCACCATTCCTTGTTCTAAGAGACAAAGTGCATTACATGAGATACTGCATGTTTGATTTAATTCTGATGAGGCTGACTTTGACTTGGAGAGTACACGGTGTGTAAGTTGAAATGTTAGTCTCATCAAGCTCCTGTTGTCTTCTGGTGGGCAATATTAGATACACAAGGTCTGTGTTTCAAATTGTGAAATGAATCTCAGGCGTGCTATCGTGGTAAAATAAGCCTTTTTTATATATTGAAGGGTGGGCATAATTGCATTTTAACTGTATGGGGTTGTGAAAGAGTGAATGAATCTTAGGGTGTTTTTACATATCCTTCTGTAGATCAATGCCCTCACTGGAGCACTCTTTACCTCTAAAGTCTTAGAAGAAAGAGCTGAGAAAGAAGCAGAAAGTGAGAGTGTTTCAGATACTGCACCGGGAGATCAAATTTATGACTGGAGTGCTGGACTGGAGGACACTGATGATTCACATCTTTATTTTTCACCAGAGCATGGAAATGTGGTGTTTGCCAGTGCAATTGATGGTTGGGGTTTTGGGTAAGTCTGGGAACTAGTTATTGACTTTTTTTTTTTTTTTTCCTCTAATTCATTACTGTAGTGAAGCAATTGAAAATACTTTAAGATTAACATTTCTAAAGATCTTTTTAATATTTTTATGTGATATGCAACTGTGTGTCATCAACTCTAATATATTATTAACACTGGGCAGCTGAAAATACTACCAGCTTTGTCATCTACATGACAGGGGGACTCCTGTCTTTTTTTCCCACAGTAGCTGCTGAGCCCACTGTGGTGTCCAGCCTAGCCTGGTAAACGTAGTATTTTATCAGTTGCTGACATTCACTAGGGCCAAGCCTGTGGCAGTGTAGGAGGCAGCCACAGGCAATGGGCATCAAGAGTAGCAGTTTGAGCTACCTACTTGAGTCTAGTACAATTCTGGGTCACAGAATTACTGTGATGTGCTTTTTTCTATACCAGGCTTCGACTTGTCCTCAAAATTATGCATTTTTCCTCAAATGTTTATGCTCATCAGCTTGAATCTGGGGATAGAATAATTTTCAAAAATTTCTGGATGCCTGTGTTTGAGTTTGTGATCTGTTATTTTCTGGTTTCTGGTCCCTTTCTTACTACTTAGTTCCAAAGGGCAGCAGGCTAGTGTAAAGAATATACGTGTGCTGACTGCTGGCCACGAGGTGGAGTCATTGTCCTCATCATGAACACACGAGTAAAAAGATGCTCAGTAGTACAGTGCGTGTCTTTAATATTGCAAAACCTTTTGAGTAAAGGCAGCTCCAGGATTTTTAAGTTAAAGTCAAGATCTTAAATAAGGTTCCATGCATAGTTTGTTGTCTGACACAAGAATTTCTTATCACTGCAGAGGAAAGGGAAAATAAAATGGGCTATTTTAGTTTGTCTGTCATGAATAATAGTAATTTATTAAAAGAAAAATCAAAGTATATAAAGAAATTGAAAACAAATCTTCAAGCTGTAGTATCTTCTTTAATCTGAAAGAGATCTTTTCATAGAGGGTATGTGTGGGGGGAGGCTTTTTAATTTCTGAAGGCTAAAGGGGTTTTTCTGATACCTTTTGTGATCTGCACATTAACAGACATATGAAGTCCTCCATTCCCATAGTGCCCACAGTCACTTTTCTGTTTTATGATGTGCAGGGAGACAGGGTTTTGATTCCTGTAGGCTTTAGCTTTTCTGACTTGTAACTTTTCATTGACATTCCATGGTAAAAAATGGACTACAGTAGTAAACTGTTCTTATACAGAGTATTTAGGATGCAACTGCTATAACCTTGTTCAAGTTTAGAGTCAGTGTGAACATTTTAATTAATGGATGTTGAAATGATTTAGAGCTGTCTGCTGGTTTTGTCCTGTGTAGATAAATATTGGGCAATTTGCAGTTTGCTTTTGTTTTGAATACTGACAAACCCAGTGGACAGGAATGAATGAAACCAAAAAGTTTTTGTTTTAGGAAGTTCAAAGGTAGCCTAAGTTTGTCATTAGTATTCTAAGTATGCTGCCAGGGAATGCTAAACGTTAAGAAGAAAGTTTATTGGAAAGAATGATACATTGGAGTACTCTGTTACAATACGTAGAATTATAAGATCAAAGGCAATTGAGAAACTGTTTCTTTAGATCAAGCTATTTGATATTTGCAAGTAAATGATTAACTCTGAAGATTTTATAGGTTACAGAACTACATTCTGACATAAGCATGTAGTCATAAACACCCTATGATCACCTTTGTAATGAGCAAGCAAGCGTGTTGTTCACAAATGGTAGAGGAATATAATGATTGTTTTTGTAAGAGTGAGATGCCATACAATTATATTCCTTTCATGATTTCTTTTCCTCTGATAATTTCTCTGCAGATAGAATTAAATTTCATACAAATGTGGTAGAAAATTGTTTTGTTTCTCCAGCTAAGAAGTTTAGCAAAAAATACTTCAGTTTGATCTGTTTGACACAGGAGTTTACTTAGTCAGAGTACTTCTGGGTTCTGTATCTCACTTGGAAAAATGCTGGGGTATATGCAGAGAGATGGAGAAGAAAAGTTCTCTAACACAGTGCTCATGGCTTCAGAGTCCCTAATTTGTTGTTTGCAAGGAGAATACCTTCTCTTAAATTTGTTTTTTTAATTATGCTTTCCCCAAAGCTTTAGTATTTGGTATACATTGGTAACTGGTATTTCTGCAGAGGGGAATGTGTGGTAGGTGGTTAATGATACATGCTACAGTAATCTGAAGGTGAATTAAGCTTTAGTTGTTTCTTTGCATTGGCTATGTCCCTCACACTTGAAATGTTTGTCAAGTGGCTTTAACCTTACTTGCAGAGTTTCTGTAACACTGAAATCTAAGTATTGGCTGTAATTTAGCCTCAAATAGTGGTAAGAAATGGGCCAGGTGTGCCCTTATTTTTGATGGGTATATTGGTATATTAGAGAGGATTGATAGGGTTTGTGTTTATTGTTTGCCAATACTCCGCTGATACAAGACTAACTTAAAAAAAATATTATGCTTTTTACTGAATATGAGGCTAAAACCATGTTTGCAAAGATTTCCCAAATTTTAATCCCCTTCTACTCCACTGAAAGTTTTTAAAGATTATATTAATTGAACTATCCAAGTACAAGATTGTATCTCAGCCTAAACCATTTATGCATCTAACTTAGGCAAAGGGTGTTAGTGTTCTGCTACTGGGTCTGGATCCATCCATCCATTACAATTGGTGCTTTTCTCATTATCCTTCAGTGGTGAAAAATGCCCTAAGTACATATGTAGGAACTGCTGGCACAAGGATCTTGAATGTTTGCCCCCTGTTCAGAATTTGGTGTAGTTTCTGAAAAAAAAAAAAAAAAAAAAAAATAAATCTCCTTTTTGGTTTTAGTGCAGAATTCATAGCTTATGTTTTGCTGACATGGGCAAGGCTTTTTTTTTTAGGTGTGTAGGAATTTAAGAATTCTGGATTTCAAGTAGAATATTCACAGATATCATTGCTATGTAAATAAGATTGTTCTGATTGTAAACATGTTTTTGTTTCTGCATGCACTGGGAGCAAATATGTGAAATTTTTTTCTGTTACTGCTCACTGTACATTTTCAGCAAGGAAGTCATAGAATATTCAGGACTCCCTCTTCTGGTTGTGAGCAGCCTGCTTTTAGTAACTCGTGTAGACCACCGAACAAGACAACTGGCTTTATAACACAGTTATGGCATTACAATTTGTATATTATTTTCTGAGTTTTACTCACTATTAAAGCAATAATTCAAACAACAGAAAGTACTGTAAGTAGTCAATTTAAAAATCATTACCACTATCTGATGGCCCAGATGTGACTCAAACGAATACTTTGCTTTTAACTTGTACCATTCTGGTCACAGACTATAGTTAAATGTGTCATGGGATGTCTTTCACAGAATAAATTTGAGAGTCATCACATAAATATTTGGAACTTTTGTATTATGCTTTTGAGTTCTTACTGAGGAGGTAGTACACAAATATTTAGTTCAAATATACAAGCTCAACCTTGAAGCTGACTTGAAACAAAACCAAACCATCCAAATCCTGCTGTCATTTTTGAGCTGTTAAGAGTAAGTATTTTTGCAGCTGTGAACGTTAAACGTGGATAGCTAAGTGAAGACAATTAGAAAAATGGGTGTAAAACAAGGCTTTGAGATTTTTGTATGATTTTCATGTAAGTTGTCTGTTGCCTAGGCTGATAAGCACATATAAGCAGTGTTACACTTTTATGAAGATGCATTTTATTTCCTTTCAGCATTGAACATTTTGCTAAACTGTACAGCCAAAAGATTGGAATCAAGCATGCTGTGCTCCTGAAGACTTTGTGGGGAGATTATTTTCTGAATACAAAAGCAAAGAAGATAATGAAAGGTGATCAGGTAGGGAGGTTGCCAGAAATATTACCTGACTTTTATTTCATTTTGGTGTTTTTTTAAATTCTATAGTCATACTGTGTTCTGAAAATTTTCCTCTGTTCCACTCAACATTAGTGGAGATATAAAGTCCCTAGGATAGGCTTGGATCAGCCCATGGAGAAGAGAACATTCCAAACCTGACCATTCAGAAGCTACATGGAGGAAAACCCATCTAACAGTGCCCACAGTTGCTCTTAAATGTGTCTCTGTTCACAAAGCAAGGGACATTCCAGCTTCAAGGATTCAGCACAGGGCAAAACACACAAGATGAGTGGAAGACTGACAATGTAGAAATAGAGGTAGTGAGTAGGTCTGTCTTATTTGAAGAGACCTTCAACAGCTAAGGACTTAGGATTTTGTAAATCTTGGCTTAGTGAAATACGATTGAATGCTACACCAAAATCCTGGCCTGAAAACGACACTTGTCTTGCATTAAGCATTCACACCACTGGAAGTTAAGAGCAGAGAAGAGAGTTTCCCTGTTTTCATTTAACACTGATTTTGTGTTTTCATAGGTGAGGATTAATAGTTATAAAAAGGGTGATAACCAGGCTCAAGGCACACATGTTCCATATTTATCAGGCTCATTTTCTGAATTTGAAATGTTTGTTCTTCACTTCTAAATTTCATGTTTTCTTTTGCAGCTTGTGTGCCATTATTGTAAGACAGGCTGTTGAAGTAGCGATCTTGTGTAGAAACAGATATCTCTTTGTATTTTGAATAAAGGTTTTACATGCTCCCTATGAAAACAGTCAGTGAAAATTACAGTCTCAAGCTTATTGTAGAAGTGAGGAATTGCTGGTAATTGGCTGTGTCTTTATGTTCTACCAGTCAAAAGGAAAGAAACCTTTGTTTGTGCAGTTGGTGCTGGACAACATATGGAGTCTATATGAAGCTGTTACAAAAAGGTGAGATGATGTCTAAAGTTTTCATGGAAGCTCTTTCCATGTGCTATGACAATTTTTTAAAATAAGATATGCTGTAGATGCTTGTTATGTTACATATTTCTACTGTGTTTTATCATCTGTTTATTATTTTCC
>NW_008599193.1:10269-21196 GCF_000691845.1 Merops nubicus
AGAGAAAATTGAAAAGATAGTCACCTCTTTGGGGTTGAAAATTGGTGCACGGGAGTCACGGCATGCAGACCCTAAAGTTCAGCTTAATGCCATTTGTAGTCAGTGGCTACCAATATCTGATGCAGTCCTCTGTATCCTAAAGGCAGATACTACTTTTCTGTTCTGTTGGCAGTTCTCAGACTTGGAGAGTGCTCAGTTCTTTCCATGTGTGATTTGGCATAGTTTGTTCTCTTTTTCACATCTGTGCCTATGCTTGCTGGACCTGTTGTTTCACTTGTAATATTAAGTTATGTACCTAGAATTAGCCTTACATTTCTACCAACTTCAGGCTTTTTCACAATTTTGGGGGTTTTTTAGGCAAATAGATTATGAAACTGGTGGTAGTTTAATGACACACTTTTATTATGTGATTTTATGTACAAATCTAATGTTTTTCCTGGAGGATAAGCCAATCTCCTTTGTATAATAGTATTTTAAGTCTTTTGTCCATGAGCTTCTGTATCTGGTCTTGTGTTTTAGGCACACAAGTACTTAATCTAAGATCAGCCTTAGCTATTTGCTGTGTCTTCTCATTGTCTTTTTTTTTTGATATAATATAATTTTATAATAGGTATGCACAAATTATTGATGTATAAGTACTAATTAGTTCTATGAATCATGCCCCAGCTGTGCATAGGGTGAGCCACCCCTAATTCCCTATCTGTACTGCCCCTGGATAAGTGTCAGAAATTGTTGCTGACTTGAGAGGGAGCTGTATGCAGTGTAACAGACAGAGCTAGGTTTTAGTTGCCTGTTGTTGGCAGTTAGTGCATGAGGCTGATTTAAAGAAACAAAGATTGAAAGCATTTGTCTTCCTTTTTATTTGTATTCAGTAAGGAAATACAAATATATAAATATATATCCTTAGCAATGATCTTTAGCCATGGTGTGTAATAAACTTCCTAGTCCTCTTGACATCACTGCAGAGAGAGTGGAAAAGCTGATGTGTGTTGGAGCTAGAACATTTGATTCTTTGCCACCAGAAACTCAGGAACTGAAAAGTGGTGAGTAGATGTTCTCCCATTAGCATGAAGGTTGTTTCTATCTTGCTGGTTTGGTTTGTCTGTGGATCATGTGTTGTCATCTCTACTTAGATTTGTAGTTATTACTTACAGTAGCTTTGTTAATGTTTGTCAGTGATGTGTCATAGTATTACGTCTTATGGCCATACAGTCTTCTTCGGTCCCATAGACTCCTGTTATGAAGGCAACTCAAGCTGCATGTGGTGTGAAGTCTAAGACTCTGAAACTGGAGATTTTGGAAGGATATCAGTTTAATACTTGGTTTTAGTTCTAAACAGTGGAAGTTACCTAGTTGGGAATTTAATGTTTTACCAACTTCTGTGTTAAGATAATTCATTTTTGGCCTGTTGGGGTTTGAATTTGGATGTTATTTTTACAAGTACATTGATAAACTAGGCCTAGATTTGGGTGATTCAAAATTAAAAAACATTTTTTGTTGCATTGATTGCTAAGTAGTTTCTGTATTGAAAAGAAGTGAGGAAGATGTAGCTTAGCTGCTACTGTGAACATCGTCCTTAAGACTTTCTTCAAGATTTCTGTATCTCAAGGTATACCTTGATTTCTTAGTTGTTTCATAATATTCCAGAATGATAAAAGATTAGCAAATGGAAACAAGAGCCAAGAGACTTCCAGGGCAACAAGTGTATTTTGTTACCCAGAGTGTTAAGTGAAGATATGAAATCTTGGTATTTTGAATTTAGCTTAAGTTTTGGCATTGACTTCATTGAGATACTGATTTCGTGTCTAGTTTTGGCAGAGTTTCCATGTCTAACTAAGAGTTCCTCCTCAAGAAAAGTTTAGTAGTATATTGGGATGCTGGTGTGTTGAACTTGTGGATGCCTATATGCCAAAGTAAGCAAGAGGAAGTTTGATAATCACCATGTCCTGCAGTATAAAATTGTAATAAGGGCTGGAAAGGCTATGTTCAATGATGTAACTTTGCTGCAAGCAGTAAAAGAACTGTGTATAGGCAGTAATGAAAATAAACTTGGTGGAGAGGATGCTGGAAAGCTCATAAGATGCTCGTATTCCTTTTTCAATCTTGGAATTATTTACAAACGTAAACTCTGAGTTCAAGCATGTCCTCCATAAAAATTGTGATGCCTTGGAATGGACATCTTCTACTGAGTTCTTTTCCTGAAAGACAGATGAGAACTGCTGAAGGATAATTTAGTATTTAGTGGAATTGAAAATCAAAGTTGAGACTGATGATGTGTCTGTAACACTCAGTGATGACCAAAGGTTGTATTTCTACATGTATATATGATAATCTCCTCCGTGGAGTAGGATGTTCTAGATAAAGTCAAATGGTTTTCCCCCAGATTTAGTAGTCTGAAAAAGAATGTTGCCAAGTGATCTTTTCAGATATGTTTTTGGGGACAAATAGGCCTTATGTGTATGATATTGTTTTTCTGAAAACATTCTGCCTGAACAGAATATAACAAAATACCATTTTATTGTTAATGTTCTCTGGTATTTCAAGAGGTAGTTTAGTAAAAATTAGAAGAAGATACCATGCTTGAGCTAGGAACAGTTAAAAACATTTCTTTATGTATGTAGTAAAAAATGTTTACAGGACAGTATTTTGATTTTGAAGAGAGCTTCAAGAATCTAAAGGGATGAGATATCGAATGTCAATTTAAGATGAGATGTGGATGTCAAATTGGCAGGCTGCTAGGAATTATTTTATGGGGATGAGGCAACTGAATTTTCACCTTTCACTGAATGTTTACAAACACTGTATTACCAAAACAGTATTCAACACTAAGTAAATTAGAAGAAATATACCTCTTGAAACATGGATCTTAATGCTTTTGGTTATGAAAAACTAGTGTACTGCACATTTAATGAGTGTTTTGCTAATTTTTGAAACTATGCTTGAGTATTTTACAGTATAGTCTTTTCATACATCACATTAAAGGGAGAAGTGGCAGAGAAGAACTTATTTTCTGTTGTTAGAAGTTTTGAATGGTATTGTCTGATTTTGATTGGACAGTTCGCTCCAGTTGGATGAAAAAGTAGTTTATGGGAATTTCCTGAGTACTGAATTAGTTGTGTGTGGATCTTTCATCCTTTGAGGAATATCTATTCTTGCACTTAAGTTCTTAAGATTTTGTGCAGACATGGGCGTCTGGACGTTTGCAGGACTTCCTCCTTCAGTTTGAGAGGAGGGAGAATATTTTAGGGCGCTGGATAAGTAGTCCAGTCTTAAAGCTGAGCTGCGCTGTTTATTGTTCTCATCTAAACGAGTCTATGGACTCAACTTTAAATATCAAAACAATACGTAGTTTGTTCTGAGGAGTTCTTTGTTTTACAGTTTTGCTTATTTTATTTTATTGTGAAACAGATTTGAAGCTATGGGCAGTATTATCAAATGATTAGGCTGGAGTAATTTCTACTTTTCCTGTTAATTTGTCTTTAGCGTATTATCCATTTAGAAAGGAGATAAAAAATAATTCCTATAAAAATAATGGAAAACCATAGTTTTGTTCATACTGTTGGGAAAAAAACTGTGCAAATAACTTTCTTTTATGTGTCTTCAGCTTTTATGAGATGCAGTAGTGAAGGAACAGCCCCGGTTATTGTCTTTGTTTCCAAAATGTTTGCAGTTGATGCAAAGGCATTACCACACAATAAACCAAGGTAAGAAAATGTAACATTTAACTTTCTGATCTATGTTAGATACTTTTTTTAAAAAAAAAAAAGTTATGTTGTTGTTGTGGTTTGAGGCTTGGAATGGGGGCGTGACCTTCCAGCAACTGGGAGGACCCCGGGGGGGGGTGAACCATTGTATTCCCTCCCCTTCCCACGCACACTCTGATAAGAGGCAGGGAGTGGTTTCTAATTTCACTCCTGCCTTGGAGCTTGGAGAGGGAAGTTGTCCTTTCACTCCGTGGGACCCTGGAACCATTTCTGAGGGTTTTGTGTATTTTATTTTTTGTACTTTTCCCCAAATCTTTGTATATATTATTTTCCTTACCTCCCTTTTTTGTTTTCTGTTCCTTGTTAAACAATATACTTCATTTTTTTCCCAAAGTGTCTCTCTCTCTCAGGGGGGGAGAGGCGAGTACATAGTTCTGTTCCGTGTGGGTCCTGCCCTGAACCCCTTTTTACACGGAACCAGGACAGTTGCAAATGTGGATAACTTGTTTTAGAACTGAGAAAGTAATTAATGAATTCTTACAATCCAATAAAATACTTCCAGCAAGTAGAGATTTTCTCAATCAGTTCAAGGGTTGTTTAATCATACTTGTTTTAGAAGATTTAGCAGTTTTGTTGAGGAGTAGAAAACAAGTTTGTTGGAGAATAGTAGTTTTGTCCAAATGTGTTATCCTAATGTATACATTGTGTGCTGTTTCGGGGTGCTTGTTTGAAACTGCACTACTTCTGGCTGAAGCCACCTGATATTTAACAGAAGACATGTACTTTTCTGAGGAGTTTGTAAGAATGGGGTTCATCTTAACTTTTCATCCCTCTAAATCTCTGGAGCATTTTCAGTAGTCAACTTGTGTATTCACTGGCCTTCTTATGTTTTTCTGGGATTGTCACTGTAAGGTAATATACTTTAGTAATTTCTATTAATTTAGACTATGACTGTTAAATCTTTGTGTGAAAAATAGTGCTGTTAGTGTAGTAATATTCAAATGCCTTACTACTATCTTAGGAACTAAGATGGTACACATTTTCTAGATTTACTACAAGTTTTTCCACCAAAAATCTTGCACTAAGTTTGAATTCAGGGAAAAGATGCGTTGCACTTATGGATTGATCAGACACTAGATGGTGCAGTTTTGCTTTGAGTTCTCTCTTTAAATGTATGTGGAAGGAGTTCTTGCTCAGGTACTGGTGTAGCACAACAGTATCATTCCTGCTTTGTCTGCTTTCCTGGATATATTCTCTATCTGTCAGAACAGAGTACTCTGAGGCCATCATTTTCTGTCTGGTCTATCACTCATAATGACCTCTTCTTTTATTTGTTGGGAGGACTGAGATTCTTTGATTTGGTGAGGACATAGCGTAGGGGCAAAGGTGGCTTTTACCACACACCAGACATAGAAAGTCTTGGACATATTTTCAAGATTTTAGTAAAAATTTCAAAGAAAGAAAAGCTAGCTACTGAAAGTCCTGGCTGGATCCTTTTCATTCTGTGTCATCTGGTTATGAGCAATGCCTCATGGATAAATGCTACTTGATTGTCTCTGATACTCATCTTAGATTTTTCTTGGTGTGTTTTTTTTTTTCTGTTCTCCTTAGTCATCCCCCTTCAGGAAGGGAGCTGCTTTATATGTGTGTTTATATGCCATGTGTTAAATGTTTTTTCTTTTAAAAGAGAGAAAAAGTTCTCCAAAGGGACAAAAGGTTGTTCTGAAGAAATTTGCCGTGTGCTGTGGTTCATGATATGTGTATGACCAGCTCTCCTCTCTTTTTTTTTTTTTTTTTTTTTTTTGTGAATGACAGATTCCAAACAGAAACTTATGCTTGTATAACTTGATTTTCTCCTTAGATAAAAAACTGCCGCTCTCAATTTTATTGGTTTGCAGAGTGCAAATATGATTGGTTTTTTTGCACTCTGATACATATTGTATAACAAATCTGTAATTCTGACCAGCAGTCTGGTATGAAAAACCTCAAGATGTTTACTGAATTGAGTGAAGGACTGCAGTTGGCTGATTGCTTTGTAGTTTGTGTGAGAAGTACTCTTGTTGGGCTTAATATTAAATTATTAAAATAGTTGTTAATTGGCTAGTATTAAATGAAATCACATGACTGTTGTTCTTTGAGATAACCGGTCATTATCCATGTAATGTAATTTTGCTGATTAGGTATTATTAATAATTTTGGTTTGAAGTGACAATTGGATTCGATTTTTTTTTTTAAATAGTAATATCCCTAAATGTGTATTTCTTTTTATTTTGGTTGTTAATATTCTGCAGGTAAGCAGTTCTTGAAGAAATCAGAAAAGGAGATTAGTTGTAAAAAGGAAGGAAAACTATCTCTGTGGAACAAAATACAACTGTTTTAAAAATAACAGATTGTGTCAATGCAGTTCCTAAGCACATGCTTGAAATTATATTGGCCGCTGTGTCCTATTTTCAGTTACACAGTGAAGATTGTCCTTAACAGAACTAAGTAATGATTGTGTGGAGTGTGTGAGATCCAATATCTAAACCAGCATTCTGTGAGGATACCCAATAGGAATGACCAAACAGAGAGGAACAAAGAATATGTACAACATGTCAATTAGTGGCTTCAGGTTTACCTATTTAAGAACATTAATACATGTTATGTGTTCCATTTACACTTTAGTTTTGAGGAGCCATGACTGTGTTCTTGTGTATCTGATGTTTGATGGTTGACTTCTGGGCTAGGTTGTTCCCATACTTTGCTGAGGGAGGGAGGGGGCAATGGTTTAAAGCATGTCAGAGCATGTAAAAAATTTGAGATTTTTCTCGAGGTCTTTTCCCCCCCCCCCCCCCCAAGACTTAGGCTCTTCAATTTCCAGAGGAGAAAGATGTAGATCCACACTGCTATCTTTTTCTTTCCTTTTATAAGTTAGTGTTGGGTAATATTAGCTTTTTGTGAATTTCTTAGATGCTGCAAATAAACTTTGCAGTTCTTACAGTTTGCCTTATTTCTACCATCTGCTTGTAATACTTACTAAGCACAGGTTGGGAAAAGCAAAAAGCTCTTCCAAGTCCAGTGTGTACAGTAAACGATAACAAAGGTTGGATTTTTAATTAAAACCTCCTCCTTTGAGACTGCTATTGGCAGCTACTATCTCCTTGAAGGTGACTTTAAAAATTAATAGATTCTATACTAAAACTGCTATGTTTTTTTCTTTTACTGTTTAATAACAAAGTTGATCAGCTGTTAGAACACTAGATATAGGTGGGAAAATAATTTGTGGTCAGGTTACAACAGGTTGGCAGCTTATATTTATCTTTCTTTGGAAACATTTGAAATTTGATTTTTCTATCATACCAATATATCTGTGAGTTTCTATCAGGTTTTCTAAAGAATCTAGAAGTGTGAAAATGTTTTGTCTTACAGTTTCATATCAGAACTTGTGTAATTATTTGCTAAGTCAAACCAGATCAGAAAAAGGTGTACATTTTCTGAAATGTCTTGCTTGGGCAGTGTAGCTGAACAGATCATGACCCTGGTAGGAGAGTGCAGTATGGTCATCTCCACTTCAGATACTAAAATATCTAAAACCAAAACCAGTAGGAAGAAGGACCAAACTGGCTGCTTTTAGAGCTGCTTGCTTTGGTTGTTTGATGGCATCTGTGGTTGGCTATTTATTCTTAAGCATTGCTCTGTGCAGAATTAGGTGTTCATTCAGCATATGCCATTTCTTTCTCTCCTTTCTGCTACTGTTTTACACTGAACTGCAGTCAAAACCAGATTTTTTGAGCATGGATGTATAAATAAAAGCCAGAGCTTGGCATTTAGCTACAGAGTATAAAAGTTCAAGTTTGCTATTGCTGAGGTTCAGGATTCTGTCTTTAACTCAGTGCAAAAAGAGGAATACTTAGTAATAAGCAATGATCTCTTTCAAGATGTTTTAGCTTTTGCTATGTGTATTTCATGTAAAATACTGGGAAAATGTAAATTAAATATCAAATTCTTGTTAGGATGAAATCTTCGACTGACTTGGTAGAGCTTTATGTATAAATGTCACAGTGATGTGATGCCATGTCAGCAGTATAAGGCAAGCTGTGTAGATTACTTCAAGTCCATCGTTCTTAACAGTCCTCCTGAATAATATAATAAGTAGAATACACTAAAGAAATCTTGTTTCTGCTTTTCAGTGGTAAAAAAGAAAGGTCTATTGAGCAAATAACCTGATGTACTAAAATTATATTTCATGACTGCACTAAGGGATATAAAACCTATAATACTATTACCATTTTCCTCTAGATAACATGAAAGGCACTTATTTCTCCTTAGTCATCTTGAAATCAGGATTTTTTTTTCCCTAGGTGTCACTATGAAACAGGCACTTTCCCAAACAGCCCTGCATGAAAATATGATGATAATTTGGTGGGTTTTTTTGTTTGTTTGTTTGTTTTGGTTTTTTTTTTGTTTTGTGGTACAGCCTGTTTGCATGTTTTAAACTAACAGATTGTATTGTACTTCATCTGTTTAATGTTTCCTAAAAACTTGTGTTGGGAAAAAAATGTAAATCCTGTGATTTTGCCCAGCCTTCAGCTAAAAGACATTTCATTGTCTTGATCAAAAGAAGAGAACCTCTAAGCTCTGTAAGAAATTACTATCTTGCAGGTAAATTAATTTTTATGTTTAAAGGCAATAAGACATTCAGTGACTCCAGTGTGGTCTGAACCCATCATCTCCTGTTTGTGTTAATAGCTTGTTCTAAATTGTAGTTAGTGGATTAGAAATAAATGTGGCATGAGTCTTCTGAACAGCCTGTTGTCAGATTTACAGGTTAGCAGCTGAAGATGGCACCCCATTATACAATTAATAATGTACAATTTCCAGAATTAAAAATCTCTACTTACAGATTTTTAATTAAAAATCTTCTCTACTTATAGTTGTGAAGTAAATGTCATTGTAACAGTATACATTTGTATCCAGCTAAGACCTTTAGAATTGATGTGAGAGGAGTAGGTAATAATGGATGAAATTTGAATCTCTGGACATGATTTAGTTTGTGTAATTGTAAGCTTAAGAGGGAAGAGCTCGTAAGAGCCTGGGAGAGTTTTGCTTCAAGCGTCTTCTTTCTTTATTGCACATTTATTATGTGAGATAAATCGAAGGTCAGTATGTCAGTCAAGAGTGTTTTTCCAAGGCAGTATGTGACAGCTTGATATTGATACCTTGGTTTCATTATGTGTCTCAGAGCGAAAGATAATTGCTATACAGTATGATACATTTATAGAGTATTCCCTTTTGCAGGAAGATTGTTGTCTGAAATTTTATGTAAATTCTGATTTGGATAATTTTCTGTTGTTCATTTTGTGTATACACATTCATTTCTACTGAGAATTGCCTAGTGCTCTCAGTTGCAGTACAAAAAAAAAGATAAGAAATGATCATAATAGTTGTATATCAGTTTCTGAATGGAAGTAGTTCTGTAGACATTAAGCAGTTCAGTCCAGGAATTAATGAACTTCAGAAGAATTAGGAAGACCATTGGCTGTAGTCTGCTGAATTGCAGCAAACAAGCTGCAGCTTAGAGAGCTCTCCTTAAGGATGCTATTGTCAGAGGTCTTTGGAGTGCCAGATGGTGGGCAGTGATTAACTAGAACTGAATTCTCAGAGCAGAGTCATGAAGAGTAATCCACAAGATTCTCTGTAAATTACTTGGATATAAAGTTGTTAACAGAAATTACCAAGTCAGGTGTGTCCATGAGCTCATGGAATTTAAACTGGTAAAACCTGTATGGAGAGAAAGTATTCTCAGCCACTTCACATTCTTCATTGCATGGGAGATGCATCACAGACGTGTTGGTGGTAGTATCAGACTTTTGGAAATCAGTTGATGTTTTGACTAGTGTTTCCTTTTTAAAGTGGTTGGAAGGTTAAAAGGTTAAAAAAACAGATGTAATGCTTTCTTTAATAATCGGAGGCCAATTTATGTTTGGGTTTTTCACCATAAATTATTTAAATGTTTTGGAATAAAGTTTGTCTTTGATAACTTGGAAGGGTAGAAAAGTTGTCTTATTCAGAGGACTGATGGAATGGAGAACTTCAGTTGTCTCTCAGTTTGAACTAAAGTTATCCTGTGGGAATAAAAAGTTGACAGTAGCTTGCTTGCAGTACCTGAAATCTGATGGATTTAATCAACAATCTACTGAACGTTAATAGTGTGTGTATTATACTCTTACCCACGTTATTATTTCCGTAGCAATTGTTTACCACATGGTTGAGGTTAAGATGAGTTAGTAATCATGTGGTTACCCATCTGTGCCAACTCTGTTACTTGAGCCTGCTTCATGTGTATGGTGTCTGGATGCTGTAGCATCTGATGGTAGGGAATGTATCTTCTTTCTGTTTGCTCCAGAATTTTCGTTTACTTTTTTTTTTTGTGACTGCATGGTCCCAGTTTTTTTTTTCCTGCCAGTATTATGAAGTGATTTCTTTCATTATTTCTTATGGAGAGGGAAAAAAAGGGAGGGAAGAAATACGGTAGAGAAGAAGAGGAGATAATCTTTCTTCTGGTTTGGGCAACATTTGTTCAAAATTGATTTCCTTTCTGATTGGTTTTGCCAACTGGAAAAATCGAATAAATCAAGGTGTAATTTCAGGTACTGGACCTGCAACAAAACCAATTTTATGTGCATTAATCTTGTTCTGTGTTCTGCTTGAGTGTGTTAAAATTCTATACAAGGATTTATTTGACAACATTCTCTTTTTGTGGCTTCTAATGATACTACTAGGAGTGCCTAATTTTATAGAAATTGATGCTGACAGAAACCAGGATGGAAGTCTAGGTTGTATCTACTAGCTAAAGCCCCACCCACACTCAATCTGCTTCTTTCCAAATTGAGAATATAATTGACTGCTTATATGTATTGCAACTACACTAGTGCATTCAGAGTTTTGAAGTACCATTAACATTCATGATTAGGGCTATCCTGACACCTAAATATACTGATTTTTTTAAAGTACCAGGTAAAAGGGAAAAAAGTAAACAACCTTTTTTCTTTTACTCTTGGGATTATTTACACAAATGAAAAGTATTTTTGGACAATAAAATATGCTAGAAAGTCTAGCTAGATGAGTCTGTCCTCATGTGTTTACTATTCCATCATACATAGACTACATCTGTCCTCATGTGTTTACTATTCCATCATACATAGACTGCATTTATGACACCCTTTGCTGTCTAAGCTGTACTT
>NW_008599193.1:21253-36360 GCF_000691845.1 Merops nubicus
CTACTAATATCTCTTCTCTGGAAATTTTTCATACATTCCAAACCCCTAAATAGCTTTGAGCAGCTGCTTTCAAGGCAAAAAAAAAAAAAACAACAAAGTTTTCTTCTCCACCATCTGCTTTGAATTTTGTATTGTTAAGCCTCACTCTCTTTTGCAGTAAAATAAACCAAATACAAATACTACACTATCCAAATTCCAGATATATATATTCAGTATTATGTCACAAAGATTAAGAGGTGATTTTTTTTTTAAAAAGAAAAGGTGAAAAAAAAAATTCTGAGGAGTTTGTAGTGGCAATTCTGTCTTGGTTTTGCCTTTCCTGTGACATGAAATATGTCCATCCCATGTTCTGTCTTCTGAGACATTTTATCCTGGGGGCCTCTCTTGGGTAATATTTAGAGATTTTTAATCTATATATAGTTTTCTTACTCTTTTGAATTGAATGTTTGGATTCAAGGTAAGCATGATAACCGTGTTCGGAGTGATTTCCTCAAGTTCTAGGAAGAATTTTGATAAAACTAAGTGTCTCATTAAACATTTTTTAAAATTAAGTCTCTTGTAGAATGTGTTGTATGCAGAAAAGCATCCATATGATGACATATAACAAAAATAAATCTTACTGTCAGTGAGTTGATCTCAGCCACATAATCTGTTCAGGACTTTCTCCCCAAGAATTAATCTAGTGAGATTAGAGCAAGAGTCCAGTAAGTGTTTTTACTGGTTACACATAACAACTTTGACCCTTAAGTGATGAGTTGTTTACCTAATTGGGAGTCTGGAATAGTAGACATGGGGATGTCAAGTAGTAGAGATCATAGTTGTATGTCTGTTCTGTAAAGAAAAGTTACTCTACCGCTGGAGCGCTTCCAGCTGTTTTCTTCCTCTTGTCATTCATTCCCACTACATGTACTACTATGTGTAGTGTGGGAATAGTAAAGAGAGAATTCTTCTGTTTCTTCTCTTGAGTTAGAATTCCATTAAGAATACTCATATGAAAAATAAAAAGCACTGGTTATTGTTTTGGAGATAAAATATGTACTAATGCTGGAAATCGATACTTGTATTTCTGTTGCTCTTAATGCCAAAAAAAAAAAAAACACCCCCAAAAAAAAAAATTTGAAAGCATTCTAGTTCCATGAAAAAAAAAATCTGCATAACTTAATTGTTTTTTTTCCTGCTTTTAAGCCATGGTGATGTTTTTTTTAATGTAGGTACCTGACAGCACTGTACAGGAGATATTGCCGCTATTGAAATGATTGAACAGAATAGATTATTCTTAAGAGTAACTCTAATAAATATAGCAGGATCACAGGTTCAGCTCTTTAACATGGGAAATTCATAGAAACTGAGTGTCAATTGGGAAGAGAAGATGACCAGTATCTGAAAGTAATTTCCTTGTTTGGATTTTATTAAATTAGAAGATAACCTCATGTCACACATTTATATTTAGGGCTGGATTTAAAAATCAAATGGATAATTCCAGACAATGCTGTTAGATTTCATGTATGTGTAACTCACTTTGCTGTTTAAAATGTTTGAAAAGAGTTGCACTTCAAAAGAAGCCGTTTATATTGCCTTATGTAAGAATGGTAATGACATTCTTTAATTTTTATTATTTATAACTTTAAATCTTACGTTAAAGCACTTTGTTTTAAGGCAGACTTTGCCAGTTAGTAGATAGAAATAGCATCAGTATACTAAAATGATTTTTTGTTGTTGCCTCATTTTTAAGTCTTTTGTCCTTTATAAAGTTACTCACTTTAAGGGAAGGTAGCTATAGCAAGCAAAGAGTTTTCTCTGCATTTGAACACTTGGTGCAAAGACTACCTTAAAAATAAAGGTACCAGAAGTAATTTTAAATTGTAGTATTTGACCTCTATTGAGAAGAAAAGTCTGGTAGTTTTTTCTCTCTTGGTATAGGTAACCTTGGACCGGTATAATACATTATGCTTAGTCTGATCTCAGGATAACATATGGGACATGGTGTAAAAAGCAGTTTTGAAAATTGGCTTGGATTTCTCAAAAAAAGTGAGAATTCTCACATCGATGGGAGAAACTTGACTTTAACAAAATAAATAGAAGTTTAACATAGTGGTCTCTTCCTAAACATCGCAGAGGAAGAATTTACTAATTTTAGCTGACTTAAAACATATAGTGTCATGGAGACAAAAGGCATTCTGCATAAGTTTTTACTTATGCCCAATACAGTATTCTAATGGCTGTGATTTTATTTTAAAATAAATTACATTTCCAAATACTAATGTTTTAAAATACAATGTAGGCCTTTAACTCAAGAAGAAATAGCTCATCGGCGTGAACTTGCAAAACGAAAGCATGCAGAAAAATTGGCAACAAATCAAGGAAAGGAGCTGTCAGAAAAGCCCCCGAGTGCAAACTCATCTGAAGTAACCAGAAACACTGGTGATGCAGAAGGTATGTAATGTTCTGCTATCTGTTTTTCTCAGAGGATATTTAATACTAGTGTGTAGGTGTTGTCAAGGGGCTGCGTACCATACAAAGAATGATTCACATACCAATCCAAACAGTTCAATAGATGGAACTGGACAAAGAGTGAGGAAGGATTTGTAAGAAAGCTGATAGCTCATAAATGCTGTAATAGTACCATGGATGCCTGTTACTATGGCCTGAGAATGTGCTCAGTCTCCGTACTTCGAGTCAGTGAAAATAGATGATACTTGTAGGAGTGAAAAAATAATTTTCACTCGTGAGTAGAAAGGTGTGAGGATTGACTTTTGCCCTTGTGTATGGGGTATAAAGATGTGGTTTTGTTTGGCTTACTGCTAGAACTTGCTCATGGACTTGTTACTACCATCCTTTATGCCGGTATAACTTTGAATTACTTTAAAATTTTATGAGTAACTGTTTCATTAAAAGCAAAAAGCTTAATAATAAGTTGGTATAAAAGCAGAGTGTAAGCAAGAGAGCTGGATTATGAGTTACAGTGGGGCATTCTTGCCATCTTCTAACGCGTCGCCAGATGTGGTAGAATAATGTAATTGATTATTTCTTTCTTCAGATGATGAGGTAGGAACTGCTTTTATACTTCATATATTTTTCTAACTTTAATTAGGTGAAGATCAACAGCTCACTGGTCAAGCAGAGGTCATGACGTCAAAGGCAGTGAAACAGGAAGCAGACAACAAGGAGTCTTTCATTGCTTTCGCTAGAGTATTCAGCGGTGTGGTGCAAAGGGGGCAGAAGATCTTTGTTTTAGGACCAAAATATGATCCTGCTGAGTCTTTGCATAAGGTAAGAGGTGACAGTGGGCTGCTACCGTAACTTGGTATTCTCTTAAAACACTGATAACTTTTTATATGTTCCTTATAAAAAAAATAAAAAAAATCGACCTAAATGATTCTATGATTTCTAATTTAGGTATTTGTAGTAATAAATGATTGTGTCTATAAGCTTGTTACAACCTTTAATGTTTCCAAAATAGTTTAAGTACAATGTTGTATTAGCTGATAATAAATCCAGTGTGTGTATATATATATACACACACATATATACTTTGATTCAAAGAAAACTTGAAAAATAAAAACAGTTCTTCCAGGGAGCACGAAGGTGTGTAATAGGATTGAAAAAAATGGTGTTACATGTTGAGATTATGATCTTAGAAGTTCATTACTTATTAATTTACTTTCAAACATATGTTTTATTGGTAACAATGAAAAGTGAGCTAGGAGTAGTAGACACCTAAAAAATTGCCAAAGAAAGCATTATTTTTTTATTTTCTTGGTGACATTTCCTTGTTTGCCACAAAACTGCATTTTTGGAAGGGGATAAAAATATTTTCAGATACTTGTGGGTTTTTATTATCTAAATTTTGAAATTAAAATGCTTTAGAATGTATTTCTTAGCTTTGGAATGCAAGGAGGTTTTGAGGAAGAAGTTTTTATTTGTGCTAAGTGATAATATCCAACACTAGCTGTTTTACTCTGTAGCTGTCATCCCCATGTTCTGCCACAAATGATCTGTCGCTAGTACCTCATATGACTTGCTGTACATTGGAGAATCTCTACTTGCTTATGGGAAGAGAACTTGAAGAGCTTGAAGAAGTACCTGCAGGAAATGTTCTGGGTAAGATATAACAAGTTTTTAATTGCCTAGAGCTTGAATCCTTGTATCATCCAAAATACACTGAAATTGTTTTGATGCGATTAATAATAAAAATATTAATTGATTTATTTAAGTTTTCTTAGGTATGTCATGTATGCAAATAGTGAAAGCACTCTACCTAACTGTGTTTTCTGTGAACTTTGAATTGTGAGGAGGGAAAAGATGCACGAATAGGAGAAAATTAGGGATTACATTATCCTGTTATCTTCAGGTTGGAGTATTGCCAGGTAAGGATCACCACCACGAATTGCTAAAGGCACCAGTAAGAGCTCAGATTTTATAAATTGCAAGGATTTTATTCATAATATTTTCCCAACAGTGGGAATTCTGTAATATGACTTCTCTAGTGATGCAGATAATTGTAGTTTTATTTATGGGTCTACTTGAACTACGGTGCTAAAAATAATTTCTTTTAAGACTGTGGTACATTTTGAACTTTCTCCATGGACAAGGTTTTAAGTGATAAGTCATCCTAATCATTGAGTTATGCTCTATTGTACCAGTTTCTGAGCTGCTTTGCTCTACAGTGTGAATTCTTTGCTGGTTTTATCCTTCACTTGTCTTTTTTTAATATTCAAAGTAGGGTTGAGAATTTAGACTTAAAAAATTATTTTGTTCTTTGTTTTTCAATTTTGTGAATGAACATGTACGATGGCAAAATAAGATGTTTTGGTTTCTGTCCTGCTCCGACATGTCTATTGTCTGGTTTTGAGACATTTATAGTAAATATGTAGTAAGTTAAAATCAGGTTTACTCCGTCAGGTTCGGGTTTTGTTAATCCAGGCAGTTAATCATGCTGGTAACTTTTAGCATAGGCCTGGTGTTCAGAACATTGTGAATTAGTTTTATTTGGCATCTTAATATTTTAAAATTCTGACTTATACCTTACTCTAGTCTGATGCCAAAGCTGACCATTTTCAGTATCAAATTATATTAAGTATATGGTCCACTTACCTCAAAAATTCTTAGGAGTTTGGGAAAAAAAACCAAAACCACCACCTCAAAACACTCTGCAGTAAGAATGAAAGGATATTGTCTTTGTGCTTACCAAATAAGAGAAGAAAATATATTATGATAATTACATTATGTCTTTAATGTTAAGAGTTGACTGAAATTTCAAGAAATGTTTTTGTAACCAATTAATTCTATTAAAAATGTGAACAGTCGCTCCTGCTGAAAAAGTGGGGTCTAGCTTTCCATGTAGAAAAGCATGTTAGTTGAGTAATACAGAAGTTCTGAGTGGTGACACAAGAGTTGTCATATATAGAAGAATTCATTATAATTTTAGATGAGAATTGAGTCGGAGCTCTTAGCCAGACTATGTTGGTAATTTGTCACTTTTTATGAGATTATTGGATAGTCTCTTTATGTATGGACAAAATAGGTTTTAATTTTTACCTTGAACATACAAGCTGAAGTGTATATGTTTTTTTTGTTTTTTTTTTTTTTGTAAAATATGGTGTCATTTTAAAGAATTTTTGAAGCTAAAAGCCCTTAAGACATTCTTATTCATTTGTTTTGCCCATTTACCTGTAAAGCTGCATTGTTAATTTACACAAATTCAACAAACACCTTTACTGATTTGTTGTTGATTTACCACACTCGGGAGAGAAAGCAATACATTTATATGAAAGGAATCTGTAACAATGGTGATGCAAGACTTTTATTGTTCCTGTTAGTAACAATGATTTCTGTTTCAAAGGCCATTTATCTCCCAGATTTAAAGCATACCAGCAGTGAGTTTTCTCCAGCCATATAAAGAAATTGCTTGTAGATTATCTAGTAAATTAAGGAAGCTTTTCTAAAGATGTATAGTTTTACTCTATGTCATTGAATTATTGCCATAAGGCATACACAATTAATGCCTGTTTCCACTTCAAAACCCGTGGTATAGGTTTTTTTCAGATTTTTTTTCTTCAAGGTGTGGGGGTTTATTTTGCTATTTCTTACAGATTGTTTCTTACAAGGAAGAACCTATGTGGTCCTAGTAAGAAGCCTTTTTACTCTTTATACTGTGTTATTCAAAGGCTTAATGATCAAAGATGTTTTGGTCTGATACACAGGTTGCTTTACTGAAAGTGAAAAGGTTTAGTCCTTTTACAAAATACTCTTCAAAGTATACTTTAAAGAGGAGAAATACTCTTTAAACTTGAAAAGGACTTGTCCTGGTGTTCTATTAATATTTCCTTAAATACTCATCTCCTTTTAATTACTAAAAATCTGAGAAACTTGTAGCAAAATATTCTAAGAGGAAAAAGTATCGAAGCACACTGTATTTGAACTACAAATCTGTCACACAGTGTTCAAGAACATCCATTTAAAAAGAAATGCTGTGCCCCTGTCTAATATGCACAGTTATTATGGCAAGCTTTGGACACATTTTTTTCTGGTATTATTCTGAGTTCCTGGAAGTTAGGAGAGACAAAGTGCATTGCATTAGTTAATTTGTATTGCAAGTTTGCAGCTCAAATGTTTTGTCAAAAGTATTTGTCAAACAGCTTTAAGCAGTATGTAATTATCGAGTAATATAGCAAACACCAAATACTGATTCCTTCCACATAGCAGTTTATAATTCACAATTTTTCTTCTTTACAATCTCTGTGACTACTGCACATTTTTCGTAGGTCTTGATTAGGAGGTGAAATATGATTTAAAACAAATGAAAAAGTTGTTTGGAACCAAGAATAATAAAGTCTTTGTAATAAATCTTCTTTTAAAATTATTTGCCAGAGTACTCTATGAAAAGAGTCAAATTCTTGTCTCTGACAAAACACCTGGTTTGTAGAATTTGTAGTTTAGAAGCACTATTGATTTCTCCTTTCTGAGAATTAAAAAAGAATATGTGAAAAGAATGACTTCTGAGGAGGGACTCCTGTGTTATTTTTGACTTTTTTTTTTTCCCCTGCACTTCTCTTGGAGGTCCTGTGCTAGCGGACAGGAAATTGTGCTGGGTAATTGGTCCTACTGGGTTCTACTTTGTACTGCGAATGAACAGAGACCTTGCAGGAGGAGAATCTAGTTACTGGAGCAGCAGATAAGGTTATACTAGATAGGTATATGCCCTCAGGTTCCAAATGGCACTTGTATTTGGTTGAAACTGCTGAATGAAAAGTATTATAATCATTGGAACAGGCCATGAAAAGTATCTTGAGATTTAATTTGAAAAAAATGTTGAAGTACAGATCCAAAAATAAATCCTGTGTCTCAGTGCGCTGTTTCAGGAATGGCTTATTTTTTTGTAATGTGTCACAGGACTTTTGCATGGTATGCAGCTGCTGAATTTGAACCTCCCTGTGGTTGTCAGGTCTGAGAGTCCTGGGAGTGAGAGCCTTGTCTTGCAAATGGTCCATCTGCCTGTCCTTACTGTAGTGCTGGCCCTCTCTGTATCGCTCTGATCTGTCTTAAGGGCCACATGAACTTCTCTACTAGCTTCACCTGTCTTGCAGATGGACTGATGCCTTATTATCTTACCAGAAAGTGCTGTCTATTTAGTAAATTCTAACTAGGTATATCAAAATCATACTTAAGTTCCAAATATAGAGGTACTCTGTGCTTGTGAACATTAGATTTGACAATTATGTTTGTCACCTAAATCTGTATCTCAAAATCAGCTGAGATCTTTTGATTCCAAAACATCTTGGGCACATTTTGGGCTCACCTTTTGAAACCTGCCTGAATACCCATTGGAAAAAATAAAATGTTGTATCATAGACCTTAGACATGTGCTGTTTTGAAACTCTTGTCCTTATGTGTCTTTAAGGAGAGGAACAGTACCTGAATATTAAATTCCAAAGACTGCTCGACTGACGTCTCATTGCATGTTCTTAGTGACTCTGTAATTAGTCCTGACCTGTGTTTGCACAGTCCAGTGCTATGCATATAACAAGCTGTTGTAATTACCTCACTGCCTTTAAAGGTTTGTCCTTCTTTGCTATGGCAAAGATGCATCAGAGGAAGGAGCTTGACGCAGACAAGTATCTGTATCTCCAGATGTGTTTGGCTTCTTAGCTTATTGATTTTTACACAAACTCGGGTTCTTGCTGGGGCACTCCCCCTTGTACAGGGAGCATCTGTGGTACTGGAGGTTCTTGCTACTACCCAAGTTATCTTCTCTTGTTGTGTTGTATTTGACAGGAAGTAAACCCTGGCTGTGGTGTAAAATTCATTGATCTCTACTTCAGTTACTATAGCTCTTCTTACTAGTGCTTAGTTTCTTTTATAAACAGGAGAACTATAAATGGTCCAGGCATGAAATATTAATGGATTTCATTTGGGTGTTATATGTAAGTTCTTCTGTTTGCCAAGTAGTGTTGAGTATTGTTTAACAAACTGTAGGGACTGATAATGCAGGTAAACAGACAGAAAAAATAACACTAACATAAATAAATTGTCAGGTTTTGTTGTTGTTAATGAAAGGTGTGGAGAAAACAGTATTTGTTATGCCATTGCATGAATGATAAAAATGGTGCTTTTTACCAGGAGGGAAAGCAATAACTTAAATTGAAATAGTGTTAAAAGTTCCACAGAGGAAAATATTAAAGAATAGTGTTAAATTATTTCTGTTATGTTTTGATGTTAAGAATATTTTGTCTAAATCAACACTACCTTTATCACATCAGTAAGTGTTTTGAAGCATTAATAAGTCTGTATTCTGGGGACCACAAGAGGAAGTGGTGACAGTTGATTTGCTTGTTCCCATGCAAGAATCCTTCCTTCTGGAGAAGTACAAATCCAAGAAAAGCATCATTTTGTAACACTTGTTCTGGTATTTTTGTGGTTGAAGATGATAGAAAGAACTTAGTGGGTGACCCCCAAAGTGGCAAAGGAAAAATTAGATGGCAATATGAGGAAAAAGTAATGTGGGATCATAAGTAAAGATTGGGCAAGGGCATGCCCTCCAGATGCACAAGATAGCTTCAACCCCTCTCTTTTTTGTTACTGTTGCTGTCCCGTACTTGAAGGCAAAATGCCTTTTTTTTGTTCTGTGCAGAAGATATAGGGGATTTAGTAACAACACCAGTTGTTAGAGGTAATGTAAAAATGTAGTTGAAACTGGCAAAAAGAAGTAGTTTTTTTATTATTATGCCATGCACAGATGAAAGGGCTGGGATACACATACTGGGTATTGATTCTCATTTCTAAGTAATTCACACAAAGCCTGGTGTAAAAACCAAGGAACCTGTTTCTGAAAATACTAATTTAGGTACTTGTAGAAATACGAGTATATTTAGGTACTTGTGTAAGCAAGTAATGTTGTGGATTTTTTTTTAAACTTGGCTCAGTGTCATGTGTTTCTGAATAAATAATTGAAGGATAATCAAGTAATAATTTTTTGTTAATTGGAATAGAGTAAATCTCCAGGCGTGTTGCACGTGCACACTCATGTTTGTGCACACACATGAGTTCAGAATAGCATGCATCTTAAAATGGACGTGTATAGTGCTTTTTATCCACAAGTAGCACAATAGTCTTGTGTTTGCTAGCAAACAAGATCCAGATTTTTCTTAGAGCTCCCTATGTGACTGTTTAAGTGCTTTTTGTGTTGTGTTGAATACTGTAAAAAGCAAAGATTTTCCCTTACCGCTAGATTTGTAGTGCTGGAGTGTAATGCTCAGAGGAGGCTAGATGATTTCCTGAATGTTTTCAAATGCAGTTAACTTTGTGAATATCAAGTGTTCTACCAAATTAAGAGCATTTGTTTCTTTAACTTACCATATGACGCTGTTAAAAGCAGGAATCTAGAAGTCACTCCTGTTGCCAGCTTACTATGAACTGACTTCCTACATGACAAACTGCCGTGTACCTTAGTTTTTCCATTTATAAAATGCTTATTTTCCCATACAATGTTCTCCCATCCTTTAATTATGTATGAAGGACTTACAGCATTCTTGACATGTAAACAACATGACATGGGAAATGCAGGAGATATAGATCCATACTTCTGGATTTTTTTGTACCTTTTTGAAGGTAGGTGCCATACAGCTGCAGTTAGCATGAGGAGCTGTATGAAGTAGTATAGCTAACCTCGTTACAAGGTGTCTAACAAGCATTTTATTCCTTTAGGACTTCACTGAGCAATTTAGGAGCTTTTAATAAGCAGCCTCCGTTAAGAGCAAAGAGCAGCTGCAAGCAGTGATGCCATTTTAAAGGCCCAGAATGGCTTTCTAGGACTGATGCCAACTAGCAAGCATTACCACCTTCTGTGAAAGCCCTAGGAACAGCCCTGCTGTTGCACCAGCCTTTTTCTGTGCAAACATTTGGTGGGCTAATTTCCCTCTCTGAATCAGTAATGTGATTATTAAAAGGGAAAAAAAAAAAAAAAAAAAAAGGCGAGCTTGAAGTGATTCCAGCTGCATGGGCTGCATCATCTCAGCACAGCATGGTCAGTGAACACAGGAGGGCAGTCTTTCTCAAGAATGTTACTGAAATTAGCTGAAAATAGTGAATGAAACAAAGAAAGCTCAAACCTTTGTCTTCAGTTTTGGAATACTCTTCATTTTTATCACTAAGTGCCATGTTATAACCCCAATAAAATAACCTTGCATTTTTAACTAGTTTATAGTGATGCAGCATTATTCAGGAAAAGGTATATAATTGAAGAGATTTTGTTACTGAATGATGTTTTACCTTTGTGAACTGTTGAGTTTACCTGACATCATTGTATCTATATTAATTTCCTATCCAACTAATGTTTTATGCATAGTTAAATTGTTGAAAAAATTGAATATGTTCAAGTTATTTCTTTGAGCTAAAGACATAATAGTTGGCCTGTTTTGGGCCTCTTTCAGTGCTGAAACCTGAAACCTTTTTCTTAACTCTATATTTGCTGTAGTGGACTCGATCCCTTTGCAGTTACTGTTCTTTGTTGTGTGTAGTTCTAACAAGCAAGCTGAATAATTTGTACCACTTACTGGGCAATGTAACATAACCTGGTGCACAGCTAATGAAATAGTATCAAATGAAATTAGAAATGTATTCTGCTCATTATCTGATAAATTTCCTTCAGCCTGTTTGCCTTACCATGTCTGCTGGTTTATTTGTGATTCCATTTTAGGGGTTTTGACTTGACAACCTGTATTGCAAAAGAAATAAGTGATTCATTACCTCGTTCTCAAATCTATATCAACATATCACTGGAGGGGGAAAAATATGACATGTCTCTAGGCCAGAGGTATAGCACTGACATGTGTCTTTATTGACCCAGCCAAGGACTTTTGGGGAATAATACTTTGAATGGTTAATAGTTTCTTTATAAAGCCTTTTTAGGTTGGGTGTTTTTTCAATTTATATTGAAGAATTTAAATTGCTTTTTGAGTAGATACAATTTTTTAAAAAATTTTTCTGACTATAGCTTCTTAAGACTATAAAAGGAAATCATAAGTGTAGTAATTCTTTCTGAAGAAAACCACTTCTAAATTCTCTAGTGCTTCTGGAATGTTCTCTGCTCTAATTTTCAGGAGTTTATTATGAGATCTGAAAAGTGTGTTTAGTCTTGCCACTGGAATACAAGGGTTTTTTTTAATCATATTTAAAGATAGAACTGTAGAAGATTGTTTAAGCTAAAGTCATAATCCATTCATCTAGCCAAAAATGCCTTTAAGTTCACTCTTGACCACTGTTGCATTATGAAGTAAAAAATTAAAATAATGACTTTTTGAGGAAAGGAGAGAATGCATTGAAACATTCTGTGTCAGTTTAAAAACAATTTTAGTTCTTATATTCTGTAAAATCTGTGCTTTCCTGTAAATTAAAATCAGATTTTTAAGTAATCTTCCAAGTGTGAGGGAAGTGCTCCTGATTCTTTGGAGTTTGTTTGATGCAGATACTTGCTGATGCTTGAGGTTTCCCAAATAGTGCTGGAAGGAGAACTACCCAGCCTTGCTGGTGTTGGTTGTTGCTACTTCCATGCCTGTGGGCAGCACTGGGACTAACAGGAATCAAGACGATTTCATTCCATTGCTGCTTGAAGAGACTCCGAGCACAGCAGCAGGCATGTACTCTGCAGCTACTTAATAGAAAAGATCTGGAAAGAGACTGTAGAGAGGGTTACAGCTGCAGGCAGACAGTTGTGTCTGTTTATCACCCCTGTGAGTTTTGGCCTCAGGACTTCAAATTTATTAGATGCCTATTTTTGCACTAATATATATTGATAGAAGTCAGGGCCAGTGCTAAGTAAGACTGACTCCTTTTCCTGGTGAAAGGGTGGAGAACTGACTTCTGTAGTTGTTGCCTCTGGGCAGATGTTACTCAGCCTTTCAATAGCTAACTGTCTGTGGGTTTAGGTCCCAGACACTAGCTGGCTTTTCTCCAAAATTTCTATACCTTCTGTGTGAGTACTTGGTTGGGTGTGATTTTTCAAATCTCTTTAAAATGAGAGAATAGGGATTTTCCCCAGTATTTCACAGTTACAGTCTTTAATCAGCATCAATGTATTATTTTTAGTCTTTCCCTCCATGAAACTGAATATGTCCATATATAAATGAAGAGAGAACAGTTATTTACAGAAACAGCCGTATTTATTACTTGACTAATGAACCTCTTGTTTCTTCCAGTACTGTAAGAGGAGTGTTAGGGTAGTTAGTGTGACTGATGTTAAGTGGTAATAGAAATCTTAAGGTGAAATTCTGAGATGACTGGCTAAGCTCACATCTGCACTGTTGCATTTGGGATTTCCTCCAGGATACTGAGATATGTCACTGGTGATTTTCTGAAGTTACCTTTTCATTTGAAGAGCCTGCAAACTATACCCTCCCTCCTGGGGCATGATTTTGTCTTTGGTGTTTTCCAGTATCTTATTTAAAACTAGGATGTCAGGATTGTGTAGTAGGTGGCAGTTTATTAGTATGGCCATGTGCTCTCAACTTTCTTACGATGTAATTCTAACAGGATCCATCTAACTTGCCTTGATTGGTTGAAAATCGCTAAAGAGACTTTAGTGGCCATTACTAAATGAGAGTCTGTGATAGATGAACCAAAGTGACTTCAGTTTTGTGCTCAAAGTTGTTAGAATTCCGTTTCTAAGAACACTTTGCCTGTTAGTGCTGTTAGTAAACTCATGCACTAAAAAGTAGTTGTAAAATTTAGGTATTTGTCATAGTATGAAGTCATGGTATACTTTGGGGCAGATAATAAAAATGTAACTGGAATACTGTCTCATAAGTGTCATTTAGGCTAGACTTTTACTTAGCTGTGGAATTGCAAAGCCATTGTAGGGTGTCAAAACTTAGATTAAATAATTAAGTTATCTCTTTAGATAATCTTTGTTTTCTGTGTCTTAGAGATAAGTTTTAGATGTGTGTGCATCTCCACTCCTAATGTAGCTTCTCTCTTCCCAGGCTTTGTACACAGGGCTGCTTCTTTACCCTTTTGCAGTCTCAATAGGGACAATGTGCTTTTCCCAATATGTCTTTAAATAACACAAACTACCTGTATAGATAGTGGTATTTATGGTACAAAATATCTTAATTTCTGATGTTTATCAGTGCTGAAATACACCATGTGTAATGTAGAGGGGGGAGAAGACACCTGGATCTAGATTACAGGTTAGTAGTCTCAAAATGTTATCCTCTCTGTGCGCTGTAGTAGGCAGTAAATGAGGGTGGATGGATTTTGTTAGTTAAAACAGTTTGTTGCTATTTTTGCCTAGTTCTTGACTTCTGAATCATTTCTCTTAAATGTTAGCTTTTTCAGCTTTAGTACATCAGGAAGTGGTTCTCTGTATACATGGTTTTTAGCAACAGAAAATTTTTAAATCTCTTGAATTTGTATTGTTCTCATTTTCTGTATGTATTTCTTTCCCAAGGTTATGTAAAATTGAAATTGCTTTCCATGGCTTTGATTGAATAAGGCTTTTCCCCATGTGTAAACAAATACCCTGTGAACAAAAAGGTTCTGAAGAAATTGGTGGGTTTCTTTGGTTTTTTTCCCTGTGTTTCAGTTTCTTCTGCAATATGCACAGTTGTCTGATAAGGATTATATTCTGAGTTGAATACCAGACTATCTCAATATTAAGAGCATCTGAATTATGATGATTTCTTGACAAATTAGAGTAGTTAGAATTGTCATGTAATTTTCCACATTTCTGTACTAGAAATGGAAATAGGAACCACATTAACTTATCTTTTAAACTGTTTCCTTATTCCCATTTAATGTGAAGCCAGAGGGCACTGCTTTTCACACAATACAAAAATGTGTAGCTATTTCAATTTTGGATAAAGGTCTCACATCGATTCACAGCATTGTCAGTGTAGTGAAAACTTTGGATTATGGTTTTTAATGTGCATTTTTTTCCTGCGAAAATCTACAAATGTTTTGACTCTAAATTAAGATAGTCTCACACAGTATTCTGAAAGCCAAATACCTGCAATCAATGTGGCACCTCTCTATTGGCTCAACTCAGAAATAATGTACTGGTTTCAGAGGCAGCATAGTATTAAGTAAAGCTACTGTCATGAGAATGTGTTGTTTAGCTTCCTTTTTTCCTTTGATACTTCTTTTGTCCTGAGAAAAGCTACTATTTTACATGAAAAAGAGATGGGAAAATTTTCCTCTCAGGATGTTTCTGTAACTTTCATGGCTACACTAATTGCCTTGGGGGCAGAGCAATAGCCAGGCTGGAGAAATCAGGCTGGACCTCCCTCAGCTGTCTTTGAAGTGTTAACATGGCTCTGAAATCTGTCCTTTTCCCTCCAAGCTCTCCACACCAAATCTCAATGTTAACCTCCTGTTTTCTCTTTGGATTCCACCTTCTCTCTCTCTCTCTCTTTGGATTCTAACTTCTGCTCTACCTCAGCTTTTTATTTTGATTACTTTAGTTATCCCATGTCAATAAGGTAAGACTAGATGAGAATATTTTGGTTAACCACGCAAAACGAATGCAAAAGCTCTTCTCCTAACTGGCATTGTTTATGCAATATAAACCACTAATCCATGAGGGCAATTTATTTGAATGTGTTATAAATTCCTGC
>NW_008599193.1:36391-100941 GCF_000691845.1 Merops nubicus
CTTAGCCAGGCCTCCTGTGTAAGGGAGAGAGCAGCAGGATACACACTTTCACACCCCGATGTGAAGAAGTCTTTGTCCTATTGTGTAACAGGCCTGGTGCCTGTAATACACAGCAGTCTTGCAGCAGATGCCGCCTGTGGTTGTGAAATGCCTCTACTTTTACGTTTGAACTAGCCACAGAAGTCTTTTATGGCTTTGTATGTTTCTCTTTTGCTTCCATTGTCTGTTGTTACCAAAATGTCTTCAAGGCATTCAGCAAAAGCAGGGAGGAGGTTGCAGTGAGGGCATGGGAGCCCGAGCAGGAAGGCAAGTTTGGAATTGATTCTGCCCACAACCCCACTCTACATGAACGTGGTTGCAGAGAAGCGAAGTCCTGTGTAACAAACAGGAAGGTTACAAAGTCAAGAAGTTGTTAATAAAAGCTATGTTTTAGTGAGTTATTTTCTAAATATTTTCCCAAAATTTTGATGTTGTTTCATGCTTCACATTACATTGCGAAAGTGTTGTGAGGGTTGTTTGGCCTCTATCAGGGTGTGAGTCATGAAGTTGGCTTTGTCTGCCTTGTGAACTGGGGGGGGGGTAAGGCAGAGCTATATTTAGGAGTATCAACTGATGTCAAACTGTGGAGCACTGCTAAACAACAGTGTTAAAGGGGCAGCACTGGATACTTCAGGTTCAAAGTTAGATTTTTTGTAGTGATTTATCATTTAGCAAATAACCGGAAAAACTGATAGTTACTAGCAGTACTCTTCTGCAGAGGTTGCAAGCTAAGTAGTATGAGTTTCAGTTCCATTTGTGCTTATCTAGTAATAGCTATTCTAATTTTATTGTCAAAACTGTTGAAAATAGCAAGCATAGATAGAACTGGTTTCACCTTCCACGTTTCAGAATCTGAATTAGTACAAAATTGTTATTTCTAAAGAATTGTTTGATTCCAGTTATATGTAGGACAGTGTTTGAGGGGCTGTTACCATTGACCTGTTGTCTTAAGATGCAGAACAGCTGCTGACTTCACTTGATAGTATTTTGAAATCTTACCAGCAATATCTGGAAACAAATTTAGGTACCTTTTTTTTGCAAATAATTAAAGCTGAAAGAAGTGTAGTTCTTTTCTAACCTTGCTCCCTACTACCTAATTTTCTCCAGTGAGTTCTGTTATGTATTTGGGAAAAATTCAAGCCAGTAATTTTAAAGGGAGGCTTCATTTTCTGAGGCTACTCCTCTGTCATAACTGTCATGAACTCTAGCTAGTGTTTTTTGTGGGGTTTTGCATTTGGTAACCTTCCTTTGTGCAGGCATGTTTTGGTAGGTAATTCACCTAATTTGGTAGTGAGCATTTTATATTGCTATTTTTGTTTCTGAGCCTGTCCATGTGAAGACAGATTATAATAGGAAACTTGCAATGAATGTAAGGACCCCAGCTGAGATGGGAGTCAAAGCTTTGCCTTACAGAGTGGAGATTATTTTTGTCATCCTAATGAATTTGAAGCAAGCAGGTTTTTCAGAGGTATTTGGTGTTGGTTTAAGCACACTGTTACTGATTTGAATTTAGGCAGACCTGAACAAAGGTAAAGTGCTGGTGGGGAAGTAGAAAAAACACACTCCCAATGTCTAAATCTCACAGTTAGTTGAGTTAATGTATGGGGGAGAAGTCAGTTATTCTGTTACTGTCATTTTAAGCTTCGTTGGTTGAAGTATTGTCATTGCCAACTTTGATAGAAGTCTGTTTTGGTGACCACTTGAATTTCTACGGCATAATATTGAGCAACAAATAGTCATTTAATTAGTTGGTGTTTTTCAAGTGTCGTGTGTTAAGATTTGTACAAATTGTGCTTTTTGCAGTATTGAAGTATTAGCTCAACCATTGTGAATTGCATGACTGCGAACTTGTTAATCTAAATGAAAATATTAATCTGCTAATAGTTCTTGTGAAATCAGTTACTGCACTTAGACATCAGCCAAGATGTTCAAACTTGGTTCCCCTCTCTTTAGTCCTCTGGAGCTGTTGAGGACAAGGAAGTTGAAAGCACACATGATGAATCCTAAAGACAACCTACATGGTTCATTCATGCAAAGAGATGTGTGTTGAGAAGCTTTCAAAACAGGACTTATGTGTTTGGAATCTGGATAGCTAGATTTTTTTCAGAGCTTTTCCCCAAAAGACTTACTCTTGTGATGTTCAAAAAGCAAGTACTCTGAGCAGTGGTAGTAACAACGGCTGGATTCCTATGGACTGCTGTGATTAAAATCCTCAGCTTCCCTCTGAGCTCTGCCTGTCCTGCAGTTGTGCATGTCCCAGCTGGCTGGCAAGGATGCACATGCTGGTCACCAGGCAGCCGCTTCCAGGCGGGGTGTATAGTGATCCTCTTCTGCCTGCCCTTTTTTCTCTGAGCTCACCAATTTTGGTCTCCCTTCAGTATTTAGGCATTGATTGTACATAACTTGTGGAAACTTAATTGTATCTGAACCCTCTGCTCTCTCTCACTGGTAAACTTAGTGGAAGCTGACATGTTTAAAAGTTGTTGAGAGGAGACTGTGTGATTACAGGAGTCACGTTTACTTTGGAAATGAGACTAAAAACATACTCTGTTTTTAACAGATTCTTTTGTGTACATAATCCCATCAACAAGTATGACCTACTGCATTGGAAGCATTGTTTCTCAACCAAAAAAAGTCATTTAAGTAATCAGACGTTTTTAGCAGAAGAGCTTTAAATTTTTGTAAGAAAAGGATCATCTACTTGTAATGCTTCCAGAACATTTAAAGCTGATACCTAGCAGTGGCAAATGGCCATGTTTCTTTTGTTCAGAAAAGCAGATGACATTCTGTTTTGCTTTGTCTTGAAGCAGCAGCCAAGCCACTGCTGTTGCTTGTGGCTGATACACAAGACTGCATCTGTGGACTCTTCTGCTTAGTCAGCAAAATGTTGGCCAGGCTGGTCTCATTTCTCAGGGGGTGGAGACAAATTAACTTGTCTCAAGACCATGAGGTGTTAGCTGCACTTTCTGCATGGATGGGAGGGAAAAAAAGATCTCAACTAGTTTTATAAGATGCTGGTTGTTAAATCTCTATTTCTGATAGGCTTCATAGTGACTCTCCTATGGCATGATGATTAATATTCTGATTTGCCTTTTCTTGGACATGTCAGAAGCAGTGTCTCTTACAAATGTATTAATGTTTTGTTAGCTAAGGAAATGGAAACTGAGTGAGAGGGAAAATTGCCTTTTTATTAGATTAGTTTTGGAAGTGGTGCAAGCTTGGTGGTTTTGATAGCCACTGTCTTCTAGATCATCCTAGCGGTATTTGAGATGTTGTTCTTTGACTACATTTTGTGGTGGATCTCTTCTTTTATCTTCTAATGCAAATGAAGCACTTGATGGCTGGTGTTAGTACTGTTGAAAAGGAAATTAAACACTTAAGTGTTTTCCAGATGTGGAGAGGTTAAAGCTCCAAGCTCCCTTCCTGGCATCTTCTGTCAGTAGGAGGCCCATGCCTGTTGTTAACAAATGATGAGAGCAATGTTGGGGTTGTTATCGTTGCATGTAGAGCAATGGGATGTAAATACAATTAAATCTTTTTATTTACTTTTCTGCAAAGGGACATTAAAAATCAAGATCAGTTCTATTTAATTTGTTTTCACCATTTTGAAATAGAGGAACATTTTGAAGCCAAATTCAGTTATGTGTTCTTCTGCATGAGTCTTAAGAATTCTCATATCTTAGAAATGATCTCTGTATTTTTTCCCATTTTCTTCCTGACCTAGAACTAAAAGGAGTTAATATGTTGCAGTATCTTAGGAAGCCAAAGTACAGTAATAACTCTCAATGATACAGTAACTGAAGTAATCATAAATGAGGGGGGGAATGGCTATCTTTTTTCCGTTGTGGAAAAAGGTTGGGGGAAGTAGCAGTCTTTAATTTTTACTGTTTTAACAAATGTTTTAACTAGACATGATTTTTGGTATGTTTCATTTACACAGAAGCAGACTGCCAAAATTACTTAATGTGAATCTGACTTGCAAAATCCATTAAGTTTTTTATTGCTGTGGCAAAAACCTATTTTAACCAGAATAATGAAGGACCAGCAGAACGTTTTCTGCAGAATTTTATGATTTTGTATATCTTAGGTACATCTTTCAATGACTAATGTGTCTGTTTTGAAAAAACTTTCTGGAATTCCTTATTTATTTTTCACTAAAAATTTGTCACTATTCTAGTTAAATTTTACATTATTATCTCCATGTTTCAAACAGAGGTCAACATTAATGGCCCAGTCATAAGTTTCTGTGTGGCAGTACCTTCTTCACTGCATTTGAATGCATTTTCTGTTTGTTTTGGAAAAGATTTTGCTTTTAGACTGACGCGCATGATACGTAACTCACTATCGGGAACTTCCTAGGCTGTTGACAATAAATAGTGTTTAAGGCATCCCCTGCTCCCTCTCATGCCATCTGTTTGTACACCCACTGTGGCAAATAGCCCTAATCTGAGGCACTGGAAAGGTGCTTTATTTTGTTAGAGTCTTTCCTCTGATTAATTAAGTATTCCCCAAAATATTGTTAATTGTAACTGCAAGTGATCTACTTAAAGGTTTCTTTAAGCTTGAAGTAAAATTTTTTTTATTATTCTTTGTTCTACTTGAAAATTATTGTGTTTAAAATAAACATCAACCTCTGCATAACATAGGCTGAAGTGATCCATTATTTGAGGCGCTTTGGAACACTTCAAGCCATATTTCCCCAGGCAAAAAAATAACCAAGGAAAAATCACTTCTAGGCAGATGTAACGGAGGGGTGGGGTGGTCGCCTCTAAAGGAGACCATTAGCCATTGGGTCAGGTCTTGGAAAATTAAATTTTTAATTAGTTACTTGCATGTCTTACAAGTTAACAGGATAAATGGTCAATGACTCAGTCGGGCATTTCCCACAGGATATTGTACACATCTGGTAATTGGTGTGCTGCTTCTGCTTGTGATATCTGACATATCCTAGTAGCTGATTAGTCTACCTTTGCATATACCTGATGTATTGAATGATAAAAGCCTCATATTCTTTTTTTAGCTTATGAAATGTATATCAGGTATATTTGGATTCTACAGTTAAACTAATTCTAAAATTAGCACAAGGATAGACAAAATACAATGAATTTTTAACTATGATTGTCTTTTGTAATTGGCCTTTCTAGTAGTTAATTCTAAAGTCCCCACGTACCTGGGATATGTAACACAGAACTTGTAGCAATATGTTCATGTAGCTTTTTCTAGGCAAATATGACAAAACCTCCAAGACTTCCACAGATTAAAATGAATTCTTGTAAGATCAGTGCCTGAAGGCCTCATTAGTTTTTACACCAATTATAATTGATTCTGGGAAGTAAAAGATGTTACTTATAATCTTCAATTTAAGAAAACAGTATATACATGAAGTCTGCCCATTTTCAGGACACATTACTAGAACTGAGTACAAAACCTAAAAAGGCTTTTTCTTTTAACGGTCAGTTAGTCGTTAGACTATGCTATAAGTAGTTTGATTTATGAAGAAATCGTTTGATGTTCTTGATCTATTAGCTGAGATTCGTTATTTTGCTTTATTGTGGGAAGCAAAAAATTAGAAAAATTCAGTTTGCTATTGTGCTCAAAACCCTAATGAACTTTAGATCTTCACTCGCACCTTGCCTCAAGTGCTCTAATAGAAATATTAAAATACTCTGTGAAGTTTTATGTTGTACCAGTACCTGCTTAAAAAAAAATATTGAGCTTTACTATATTTCTAAATAGAAAGGCTTTGCCTTCGTTTTCTTTTCTCTGATGCTAAACACTTTCCATGCTCAGTCTGATAGAAGACAATTGATTCAGTGCTTCCTCTCAGCCTCAGGCCACTGCCTCCTCCTTCCCTGCGTTCTGAAGTTCTGTGTATTTTTCAATGTAGGTGAAATGTTTAAAAACATTTTAATAAAGCGAGAAGTGATTGTTTTGATAAATTCTTCCAATATGTAATCTATGCAATTTACAGACCTAAGAAAAGAGGATCTGATTTTAATAGATTTCCAGAGCTAAGCATGTGTACATAGCTAATATTATAAATTGGTGGTCCAGAAAGGTTTATTTTGAAATATTTTGAATTATTTCCTCTTTGATATCCAAATTATAAACTGTGTCTTTGCTAGAGGACTGCTGGAACACGGATTTGTTTTGTTCTGCTACTCTGAGGATGAAAAATCTTAGGTCTTTTAGGATATGTTCCTTTTGCAGAGTTAAATAATTAATTAATTTACTTAAATTAATTAAGCCTAACTAGAGTATTCTACCAAACACTTCAGTGCTTTCTTGGATTTTGTTGACTTTTTTAATGGATAAGATTTATTATCAATTTATACTTATATGTGAAACAGCTTTATGAAGGGTCAGTTTCTCCATCTGTCTTCTACAAGGCAGATGTCAACATGTCTTGGAGAATTTCAATATAGGAATTACAAACAAGAGTTTTTTTATTATTTTTGTTAAATATTTTTCACATTGAACCAGCAGAAATCATGAGTAGGTGACTAGCATGTGCTTATCTGTGGGACACGGGAGGGGGGGCACTTTCTAGAAACATCCAGAGCTACACTTGTGAAACATTTCTGACCTACCAAAAAACCCATATTCATTTTGGAGGGTATAGTTAATGCTCTTTTGTCTAGAAGGCTTTCTTTTTCCTTGCATAGGTTGTTCCATATGAATTCAGCTGATCTGTTTTCCAGTACAATATGCAATTTAATGAATTTATTTGCAAAAGCACATTTACTACTACTACTAAAAAAAAACAACAAATCTTCATTTCAGAGGACTTTTACATTATCAAAATAATTAGGTTAAAACAAGCATTCCTAAATTCTATTTGTTTGGGACATCAACTGTGCTGAACTGCCTCTGATGTTCTGCTAGTCCTATTAAGAAAAAAGCAAACCAAACCCAACAACAAACAAACAAAATTCAGATGTCTTGCTGTCAGGTCATATTAAAATCATTTATTCAAAGTAATTACAAATGTAAAACTTGGTTTGTGTTTCAGAAACCATTAAAGAGTTTTGTATGTTGCTAATTGCTTTCCACATGCAGTAATGGAAGTATTAATTTGATGTACAGGCTAACTGAAGTGAGTTCTAGTGCCTATATGGGCACATTGTACAAAAGCCTGTCCACATCTTTACTGTTGCTTGGTGTCACTGCTTTCAAGTGATGTCAAGTTGAGCTAGTATATGGAAAGGAATTCTATAATGCATGGGCTGAGGGAAAATATATTACATGTATGATGCTGAGTAGAACTACTAAAGTTTTTATAAAACCCCACAAAGTGCTGTTTAGTGCCTTTATCAAGAATGCTTTACAGTTCAGAGATCGAAGTAACTTAAATTGGAGTGAAGAAATTTTTTTTTTTACTTTTTTATTTTCAGTGAAACAAGGAGTGCATTGATTTCATAATATGTTCAGAGGAAATGAGAGCAGGTTACACATCTAAGCATGATCTTTCTAAGTTTCTGTGCTAAAATTAAGCTTAACCATAACTATTAAAAAATCAGGATCATTTACTTTTTGAGCTCCAAAAAATTAGTATGGCATGACAAATGACATCTTGTAGCAGAAGAAAAACATCATTAACTGAAATACTTTCATCTTCTATATTTATTTGCTTCATTAAGCAACTTAAGGAAATAAATATTTCATTTTGACTACACCTATTTGTAAACCCAGAAGTCAGATTTGGAATGTTAACTGATTTTGGTTTCATTCTGTTTACTTAAAGGTAAACTTGTATTTAAGAACTCAAATTCTTGAGTCGGATTTAGTGTCTGTTTTTTCGCAAATACTGAGTGCAGGTAGATCTCTATTCACTCACTTCCTCATTTTAAAGTTGTTACTGTTTAACATAAAGGGTTTTGTTATAGTTTCCTTGAAATTATTTTTAGTCTAGTCTGAGCAATGTATAGTAAAGTTCATGATTACAATTGTCAACTCAATCAAGAGTTAGGAAATATATGTTATCATCCAGTGTAAGTACTTAATCAAAGTTATGGTATTTTTTTCCAGAGAATCTCAGCAGAAGATAAATGATGCTTGTTTACTCATTATATATGTTTTCAATCCCCTTTTGAAACTATAATCTTGCAATAGGAGATTTTAGTGGAACACACTATTAGATCCTATGCTTTCCTTGCAGTTCTGCTAAAAGCAGATAGCTTTGGTCTTTGAACTGTTAGTCTTTTTCCTAAAAGAACTCAATGGGATGCCCTGGTACTTTTTCATCTTTTACTACTTGATGATTTAGTAGAATAGTATTGAGGTGCTTCTTGTGTCGGGAGTCACTTTTTGCATTAAATGTCTTACCAAATGATTGTGTGCCTTGGGGAGAGGGAATTTTTTTATAACATTGTTAACAATATGGCTGAGTTTCCTCTCATCTGATCAGAAAGTTATGCTTAATTTGCCCTCAGACTGCTGTGAACCTGGAAGTAAAGTTTTACAGTAGAAGTATAACTTAATATCTTTGTATTGAGGAACAGAATTCATGTTTCTGCTTGTTAATTCTGCAGATATTTAGGTAGAACTTGTTTGTTTGAAACTCGGGAAGAAGCTGGGACAGAGACTTCTACAGTCTATTGGGTACTGGTGATTTTTAGAGATTCATCTCAAAAACTATTTGGAAAGAGGAAACGAAATACAAAATGAAATGTTTAATTAACTCTTCCTGTAAAATGATTGGAAAGTACTGTGAACAGCTGAAATCATGTGTATAGTTTACAATATTCTCTCTTCCATACAAGCAATTTCACTTGCCACAGAAGCAAGTAAGAAAATTGAGGGGGAAGTGCACAATTAGGGACGAGAAGAGGAGGCTCACCGGCAATCTGTGCTAACATGTGGTCTGTGTTATGGAAAAAGTTGATGAAATCTCAACTAGAATGTGGTCTGTGTCTTGATTTACATTCCCTTCCAGAAACAGTTTCTAATATAGAAAGGTCACGTTCTGCTCTCAGATGTCTCTATGCAGTGCCCATGAGACATAAGAGAAACATTCTTAAAATCTGAGGTGATAACTGTATAATACAAAGTATTTTTAAGCCATACTAGCTACTTGGTCAAAGTCCCTACAGCTACCATCATTTAATCCCAGTAATCTGTGAAATATTTTAAGACTTCTCAAATATAAAAAGCATAGTATTGTAACTGAGTTTAATCCTACCCAAGCCAGTTTCCACATGCAAAATCCCTCCTCTTTCTTTTCTTTTCTTTTTTTTTTTTTAAATTAATTAGGGGTAGTAATGGAAGGATGGAGGCTGATGCCTCAAGTGTACATGGAAACAGTGCAGCAGTATTAGTCACCCTAACAGGTAACAGTGTGCTAATTTTATAATCTGTTCTAGGCTTATGCTAGATACTGGGAAAAGGAGAATCCTGTGGATAGATTTGAAAGAGAATGATGATTGATATGGAGTAGTTTTCAGTACTTTTTAAAAATTATTTTAACATTGTTGGGCAAATATATTTTGCTTTATTGTTTGTTTTAGTTGGCTTTTAGCCTGTTTACTTTAAGGAGAAACTGAAAACATCTAAGAGGCAATCACATTTCTAAGGTGGATTTGTGAATTTATTTTCTCATACGTGTTTTTGAAAGCACCTTTTAAAAATATTTCTTTTCAAATATCTTTCACTAAGGAGGAAAAAAAAATATTTGTAATACTGCCTGAAGAAAATTATAGAGGTCTTAGTCTGTTTGTACTCTCCCTTTGAAACAAAAGACACATGCTCATTTTAAGATTTGAGGTTGTGTAGATTTACAAGTTTGCATCACACATCCTTTTACAGGAGTTATGAATGAGCTTGCATGATCTTTCTTCACAGATATATAGTGCAGTGCTTGGAGCATTTAAAACAGGAAGCTTTTAATGTTGTAAATTCTTAATCTTTCTAAACAAACAATGTTGATAAGAAGTTATATATTTCAGTGGAGACAGAGCCTTACTGTGAAGATTAACATTAGCTTTTTGCTTTACTTGGTTCCTTATGGTGTTAGTCCAAAGCTTGACATGTCTCCATTCCAAAGCAGTCAAAGATTCTTAGATGGTGATATCATCAGTGAGAGAAGATAAAGATCCACTAAACCAATGTGTTGAGGCTAGTAACAGTGTGGCAGAAGATGAAATTTAAACAGCTTTCATTCTTTGTTTGATTTTCACACTGTAAACTAAATTATTTCCTTATCTGGTTGAAAAAGTTATGCATGGTGGTGGTGTCTGGCTCGTTGTTTGCTTCTTGAAAGAACATTAAATGCTAAGTCTTTCTCCATCAAGGGAAACTAATTACAGATCTTGAAACTGATCTATTATGTGTTCAGATGTTTATAGCTGAATTCAGCTGGAAAAGTGTACTTTATCTTTAAAGGCAGCAAAGTTATTGTCTAAGGTGTAGCGGTTACCAGCAAAACGTAGAAGTGAAAAGTAAATGGAGACTTTCCCTAAATCTTCTACTCCTTTTGAAAATTTCAGTCATATCTATTTTTACCATTTAGTTTCTATCATAGTCTAAAAACACCAGTGATATGAGTAGGGATATACTTGATTTATTATTCTTATCTTCTGGGGCAAGTAATAGAATTGACTTGATAAAAGAGGTACTTTTGTAAAGCTCCCATTTCTTCATCTGTGTAGTCATCTTCTCTGATGTACACCATAATTTGGTTACTTTTAAATGACAACCTAAAGTTGGAAGGTTGGGGTTTTTTTTAACATTATCTCGGAGGCTTTAATGAGTTTCTTGTCTGTTGAGAAATATTCTTACTTTCAACATACAGATTGACAATTACTGTTGATATAATAAATTTAATACTTTGAAATGCTTATTCTTGGTCACTCAATGATTTGTTACAGTAATATGAACATACTCTATGTAAAAAGTAAGCAACTGATTAAATTTCTGTGGTAAGTGGACAACTCTTTTAATTATATGATAGCAAAAGTCCATTTGATAACCAATTATGTGTAGGATTGGCTTCTTTAGGACCAGAGAACTAGTTTGTCATCTTTTAAAAATCATACCTCCACATAAGATTAGAACACATGCTTGTTTCTTTTAAAGATGGTATCAAGTTAGTAAAATTAATGCTACTGACTCTAGGTGTTTCTGTCTGAGTGTTAAGCTTTGTAAAATCACCTTTCTTTCAGTGAAGTCCTTGGCACATAGACAAAGCCCTGGGGAGTGTTATTTTTCAGAGACTATTATTATTCAGGTATAGTTGAGTTCAGGCACCGTGTTTCTTTATTAACAAGTAATATGTGGGAATACTTTTTCAAAATAAAAAATATTATTCTGTAGTAGGAGCAAAGCATTTAAGTGACAAATGTAAGGAAAAATAATGCAGTCTCATTCTTAGAATCCAGTCTCGTATGGTATCCCTCGGTAGGCTTGGCTTTTTGGCATGGATAGCTTTTTCTGCAGTCCTCTACACTCTGATCCTCTTCATCTCAACGGGACTACACTCAAGAAGAAAGTATACTTAAAGCAGTAACTGCTGAGTAGATAGGGCTCTTTGCCATATGTTATAAAATCTGTGAAGGTGGTTTGACTCCTGACTGGGAAGACAAGACTTTGGTACCAAGTACAGTGTTAGTAGCAGTGTTAGACAATAGGTAGAGAAGTGTATGATATTCCTAGTAAGTAGTTTATAATAATCTCTTGTACCTTTGAAGCTTACACACTCCCTTGAACAGCCAGAATTTTGTTTTGTATAGAAATAAGGTGACACACCACAGGCAGAGTTAATTAAAAGAAGCAGTTTCCTGATCAAATTAATACTCATGTTTTAAAATTACTGGAGATATTTCGAACTCCAGCTTCTCTCAAAAATAAATAAAGAAATAAAAGCAAGGTACAACAAACTGCTTACCAGGGGTGTGCGTGTTTGTGTGACCAACTGCATACTTTGTAGACTAGGTTGTTCTTTGAGGGGTGACTATTCAAAAATATTTGCAATGCTTTTTTTAATATTTCAATCTTTAAGCATGCCTAAAACAAAGGAGCAGTATTTTGTCTCACCTTCCTTGCTTAAGCAGTGTTTTCTTACCTATGGTTCCTTACTCTTTGAAAATTATTGAACTGCAAAAAGAAATGTGAAGTAAAAGATGTCTTAGAATTATGTCTTTCTTCAAGGGCTAAAGAGGAACAAAACCCAATCTTTGTATTTATAAACTTAATTTTGGAGTGTTTTTTTTTTTAATCCATTCAAATAACTGACACATTCATACACATTGGAGACGTCATCTCAAGTAGTATGTGTGGATTTAAGTTTCAGGATGAACAATAATTAAGTTTAAGGTTTATATATCAGCATAATTAGTAGAATTCTTCTATTGCTGTGTCATGTGGTACTTTAGAATTATTTATCTTCCTCTCATATATATTATTCAGAAAATACATTAACAGTTACTCATAATCATATTACGCAAAAAAAAACCCCTTCAAGGACCTTTAATCTTTATGGATTTTTTGCCAACATTCATCACTAAGAATTTGTAAATTAAATAGATTCATCAGGGCTGGACACTGCTCTATACTAGCTCACACAGTTAAGCAATTAAAACATGTGGGTTATAAGCCTAATAGATTTTCATGAAAATTGACAGATTTTTTTACTGTATTATTGATAGCAGACACTAGTATAATTCATATATTTTTACCTTCAAATGTGAAACAAAAGTGCAGAGAGCTTTCAGTTTTCTTTATGGTAGTGAGAGTGCAGTAAGATATGCCAAGAAGAGTGAATCTGTCACAAGTAAGATTTGGTAACTTGATTTCTCTGGATCATTTTACATTGTGAAAAGAAGCTGTTCACCTCCCACTCTAAATCATATTTCTTTTACCAGCTGGAGAAGATCAGAATAAAATGGACCCAGCCCTTTTCTCAGTCCCGAGTGGTGATGATGATCCTGCATTTGTTTTTCATTCAAACCACATGTTGAATAAGTGAAAAAGAGGAAATACATGCTGGTCATAGGTCAGGTGCAACACAGAGTTTATACAGATTTATTTTCTTTGTAGCATCTGCTATCCCGCACTTAAAGCGGCTGAATGTTGTTCTGCTTCCAGTTATTTTAAGGCAGGTTTTCTTAAATAGTGACATTCTGGGTTTTGGCATGTCCTGCTAGCCAGACATTCAGCCTTCAGAGCTGTAGGAACAGCCTGATTCTGGAGATGATAACTATGCAGCAAACTGACTCTTCAGAATTTAACCCATCCTTATGATTTCATGGGGTGGAAACGGACCCTCTTTGTTTCAGGCCTCAAATAAAGAAGACTAAGCCAAAAAAACAGAACCTGGAAAATTATTAGGGTGATAATGGGGAACTGGGCTTAAGAATATCTCTGCTTGTCACTACGTGGGCAGGTAGGAGAGAATGAGGAAAGAGCACAAATATCCTGCAGTCTACAAATACAAATTTAATTTTTAAGCAGGTATAGCTTATGAGCTAAAGGTTTCCATTTTCTTGTAGTAAGTTGCATGTGCATTTAATTTATACTCTATTAGAAGTACTGCAATACTTACTGCTTATGATTGAAGAAGAATCAGGAAAAGTGACTGTATATATCAATATCAGCTTTATTTGTTGTCTTTATTACTCAAACACTTCTGGAAGTGTTTTTATAGCTCTGATGAAATTATGAATGATGTCCTGTTGGTTAAGAATTTGAAGGCAATAATTTCAAATTGTCTTAAATGTGCCAGCCAGCCAAGACTAAAAATGCATTTACAGCAGCTATTTTGCAGATTTATAGCTAATTTTTTTCTGTATTTTTTCTTATCACTACAATTTAAGCCCAGCTTTCGCCAGCTTGCCAGCATTATAAAATATATTAGGATTAGAATTAATAGCTTACTGGGTGATAAATTAAATTCTACAAGTGTCAAGTTGTGTAAAAGGGAATCCCAAATGGACATGGCGGGGGCAAAGGGAGGTAGGAAGGAACAAAAAAAGGTATTCTTCACCGGTAGAGTAAGCAAGCACTGGAGGAGCTTGCCAACAGAGGCTGTGAAGTCTTCATCATTAAAGGTTGTTAAAACTAGACTGGACAAGGACTTAAGCAACTTGATCTGACTTTAAAGTTAGCCCTTCTTTGGGCTGAAGGTTGGACTAGATGACCACTGGAGGGTTTTTGCAGTCTAAATTTTTCTGGTTTTAAATCACCAAAAATAAATGAGCTTTACAAAGGACAGGACATACTGGAAGGGGGAGAAGTCTTCATGTTCTTTCTGTTTTTCAGAGTTATAAACACGCCTTTTTGAAATACAGAGAGAATACAACAGGAACTGTGAGACTAAATATCAAATGTCACACGAGACACTTGAGTACTTATATTATACATAGATACATCTACAGATATTTTATATGAACAGTGAGGAATTTTGTTAATCTGATTTTTGTAATCAGAATAATTTCAGCTTTTTTAGCTTGATGATCATGTCTTAAGTCTCATTTAAAATGACAGTGAGTGTTTCGCTTTTCTTTTCCTCATTGCTCTTAGGAATAGGAGGCCTGCAAGATTTTGTGCTGAAGTCTGCAACACTGTCCACATCGCCAGCTTGCCCACCATTTACACCTCTCAACTTTGAAGCTACACCAATTGTGCGGGTAGCTGTTGAACCAAAACATCCAAGTAAGTTTAAAGGAGAATGGGGATGGGAATGCAATTTTCATGTGGTAGCAATGCACCCTGCCACCCTTGGATATCTGACTCATCTCTGTTGAATCAGAGACTGACCCAGGATAAAATGAATATCTATATGTTGCTTAGAGGGCCACACTTTATGGTCCTTGTGAAGTCTTCTAGCTGGCTAGCTCATGTCTCAGTGGGTGTGTAGTTACAGAAGACCTTGTTGTGCCCTTTGTGGTTAGATTTAGACGTTCCACAAGTAAAACACTACGTGATGCCAAAGGTTCAGTATTCCTTTACTGTGAAGGTAAGTATATCTTTGGGTTTTTCCTTTCTGCTGGCATTCTTTTATGCTACATCATTAAGCTTGTGGTGCAGATTTGCGGTACTGCTTCTAATTGATACCTACCACCACCAGAGAATCGTATATCTCTGGGTATATTTGAATTTCAGCCCAATTTCCATTGTTGTTGTAGTGTTAGTCGAACTAAAATAACTGGCTTTCTGTTCAGTTACAAAATATTCTAACACTAAGATTACATGTTTTTTAGAAAGTGATTGAACAGCTTAGCAGCTATTTGTCCCACGTGTTTAAATAACAGATAATCATATATTGTATACCATGCATTTGTTAAAGCAGTTCTGAAAGTATTGGAAATTACTGGTTCTGTTGAAAATGTTAAAAGAATGTAGTTCTAGGACTACTAACCAATTTTGAGGTAGTTTGTTTTCCTTAAGGAAATGAAGCTATATAATTTTTATTTGGTAACTTCTGAATCTGTGGTTTGACCTAAATTTGTGAGCGGGGCAGAAGCTTCAAAAGTAGCTACCCTTGCAGAAGTTTCCTGAAAATCAGTTGCTGCTTCATGTAATGGGGAGACAAGCAAAATTTGGCTATTGCAGGCTCAGCGTAAAAGCAATCGATTGTCCGATGAGCTCCATATAGTCTTGTGGTGACCCTAACATCTTGTCACATACGGGTGCCTTGGATTTCCACAGCAAACCTGCTTCAAAAGTGCAGCTGCTTGTTTAGAAAAAATAACTTAAATACAAATTCATTCCTACGTATATTTTACAACATTACTGCGTGTCTTCATGTCAGAAGCTTTACTGTATGGTTACAATAAGCTCTAAAAGAACGAAAGGAATCTATTTATCCCTCTCAGTAGGCTTAAATGTAGGAGACAAGGTTGAAAGTCTTTGTTCAACTGTGTTGAACATGTGAATTAACATTGTGTCTTTTCCACTTTTTGTTTATTTTTGTCTGATTTTCAAGGATACTTTTCCCTTATACCCATACAAGCTTAGCATTAAGTATACAATATTGTATTTCTTCTGTGAACTAACAAGCTTAGCATTAAATACACAATATCATATTACTTTTAAACGGTCTCCAAACAAATGACAACTTTAATGTCACTCTTCCTTCTGAATATGCATTCTGAGAAAGCCTGTGGGTGTTCTTTACCCAATATGTAAAATAAGAAAAAGGAATCATAATTAATTTTTAAAAATTGTATTAATTATGAAAGGCTGCTGACATGAGGCATTTATGCATAGCTTTGATGTCATCTAGCCAAATTTGACTTGGCTGTGTTTGTTCAGTCTCCATTAACTTTTAAGGCAACTCTTTTTAAACAGCTACGTTTTAGGGACAGCTGCGTTTTGTTTCACTGAAAAGCTCTCACTTTTCAGTGAAATATTTTTCCCCTTTTCAGGTTGTAATAGCATTAAAGCTTTTCAGTGGCTTCCAGCTAGTTTAAGTCTTTCCTGTGCTGCATTTGCTCTTATGCCTTCTAAGTAATCCTTATGGAATCATTTTTGCTTTTACTTTAGTAAGGTAAACATGCTATTATTTTTCTTTTGAACATTTTAAGCATTAGCCATTTACACGTTGCTATGCTTAGCCATGAAAGATTGCAAAGAAATAAAATTATTTACTGAAAGATGTCTTGAAACAGTTGTAATTAATAGGAAAAGTTGTATCTCTTCATAGTTTGTGGAAAGGAGGAGTGACATCCTGAAATTTTTAATCATTTCATATCGATAACATTCAATATTTTTATTGTTTGGGAGCTGTTTGAGCTGTATTTGTAGTTAATTATATGTACAAAGTAGGATAACGTCATCATAGTCAATAGCTAGCTTGGGGTACTAAACCTAATATAAAACCATGTAAAATTAAGCTGTGCAGTCCATTCAAATATGTATGGTTATGATTGTATAATTTGAATTTTATTATCAATACACAAAATCTTGGTGACAAATTATGAGTATAGCTTATGTCTTCAGTTGCTGCTCTTAAACCATACCACTCTGTGTGACTCATAAGCAGAAACGTGCCCACAGAAAGTTTTTGCATATTCCTGAAATATGTATTTGTGGTTAGACTTCATAGAAATGAGTGGTACTATTTCTCACTTCTAATTATATCTTACTTCAGGTATTCCTTCTTCAGCATTACTTCGTTAATAATACCTTATTTTGGCAGGTGATATGCCTCAGCTGGTCAGAGGAATGAAGCTTTTAAACCAAGCTGATCCGTGTGTCCAAGTTTTAATCCAGGAGACAGGGGAGCATGTGCTAGTGACAGCAGGAGAAGTTCATCTTCAGCGTTGCTTGGATGACCTGAAAGAAAGGTTAGAGGGGCAAGGAGGAAGAAATATTTTTAGTTCAGTACATGTCTGTTGTATTTCTTTGTCAAATGCTTTGATCTGTATTCTGGTAAAAGAGAAATATCATCCACCAACAGATTTTAACATTGGATCATAAATGTACCTTTTTGTGGCTATAAGATTAGCTACAGTTGGGCAGAAGCCACTAGCTTGTCACTTTTATATATCTTATACACCTTTTAAGTACTTTCTAGGAATAATAAATTGCAGTAGGTTCAGGGGTCCAATTAAGAATGGCGTGTACTCTTTGTACAAAAAAACCTGAGAGGGGAGTCATGTGTGTGCGATAAATGAACTCTCCAAAATTAGAAAGCAATGAAACCAAACTTGTATGTACATGCTCTTTGCTGTTCTTTACACTTCAGATTGATTTTTTTTTTTACATGTTAATCTGTTCTCTTATTCATGAGCAGTATTTCCTGCAAGCATAAATGCATACAGTTAGTATCTTCTAATGTTTTTTCAAATGGTAGAAGAACAGTTACCTGAAACAGTCCTTTCCTATAATGTCATTTACTGAAAAATTCTTGGTATTTCTGTCCACATGTATTTACTGTCATTTTCTTTCAAACCCAAAAAGCAAACCTGATGATAGATGGTTGAATGCCTGTCTTACTGCACCCATATTAATTCCACTTAATACTAAACAACAATCACTTCTTGAGGAAGTTAGATAGGATCCCTTGTAAAATTTGATGTGTGTTATAATGGTCATCCTCAACAAATTAGTGGCACATGTTTTTACCTCTTTTGAAAACAGTGCTATCTATTGATACACCTCACTTAAATGTAATGTGTTAAATAGAGCAAAACTGATTTCACCTGTCTTCAGCTGCAGTTTACATAGCAAGATATAAAAATGCCTTTATTATTGGCATTGATCAAAAATCTGAAAAAGAAAATAAATAATAGCATTGTAATGGGGAAATAGGATTGTAGTGAGCAGCTAGTAGCAGTCCCTATATTTACATTCATAACCTTTTCATTTGTAAACAGTTTTGGGTGTTTTCCCTGAGTTTACATCTAATTTGGCTTTTGTTAAGAGAACTATAAACTGTCAGGAGTGACCACTTTGTGCCCCTTACTAGTATTCCTCAAGAAAACATTGTCAGTGTTCAAAACTACCAAAGCACATGAACAGTCCATGCTTGTAGTGTCAGAAACAGAAACAAGAAACACCTGGTAGGGCTCACATCTTTGACACTTGGACTTGAAATGTGGTTCATGATGCCTTTTTTTCTCACTTGAGTACCAGCTCCCAGAAGGAGTTTGGAGCAAGTGTGTTGTACTAGCTCGTGCTCCTTTTAGCCCTCTCTGAGGACTTAGGATAGTTACCATCCTTCACATAATAGCTTGTGGGGCAAGTATTGTCCTGTCCTTCTCTCCCCATTTTGTGGAAGGAAAAGTGAAGAACAAGATCCCTCTCTGGCATCATTCCTCATGGATTCCACATAAGTTCTGATAGTGGTAGACCTGCATCAGTTAACTATTAAAGTGTGAAGAGGAAGAGTTGTGGTCTGAAATGTTATATTAGCTCTGTGTGTGTTTCTGTACAAACATTTAACTTCTAAGTGCACGTAGTTTGCAATAGCACATTGGGAACTAGGGTTTGGGACAGCACATAATGCCCTTAGAGTGTGAAGTGTCAGTTTTTCCACAAAATACTGGTAAAGGTTATTCAAAATGCTTAAGTCACATTTGAAGTAATGGGGCAGGATTCTGATCTTAGTATCATATTTGTCAACTGGATTTTGAAGAGTTGACATTTTTAGAGTAATCACAGAAACTGAGGCTTTGCTCAGTTGAAACTACACTGAATTGTCTTTGTCAAGATTTTAATCAAACTTTTTCAAATGCACTTATTTAATTTTAGCTTCTTAGTGTGTGTTTAGAAAATCATGTTCAAGTGATACTTATTGTCAAAAATATGAAGAGACATGGAAACAATGTGTCAGTCATCCATGTTAATCTGTATGATTAGATGTGGATGTTCTGCTTAATTTCCCTAGATCTATTTTTAATTATTTTCTTCCTAATTAGCTCTTTTTGAATAGAGTAATAAATTAGACCTTTTAACTTGGAACATTTTATTTTCTGCATTTTACAGTAGAAATATTTAGAACTTTGTGTCCAAAGAGTTATTATGAATACCGAGTCTAGGGGGATTAAATTAACCTGTTCAAAAGGAGAAACAAAGAAAATGAAGATGGTAGTGGGTGTGTGTGGGGGGGGTTGTTTATTTTTCAGTATGGTACAAGCGTGTGGAAAAACTGCACAAAAATATAGGTTTCCTGGGTTTGAGTCCCATGGAAATAAAGCTTCCAATTACATTTGCTTTTTGTCTGCAACTTTGTAATCACTCTGCCAAAATTTCCAGGAACTTGGGAAATTTTGGGTAGTCCTTCTGTTGTCAGTTAATGAACCTGCTCAGACCTCATGAGTAGTTCAGAAGGATACCAAACTCTGAACTTTGGGTCTGTCAGATAAATGTAATAAATCATTCTTCCTTTTTTCTTGGCATCACTCACAAGGTGATGCTGACTGCCCAAGTAAAACAGTGCTTCGCTTCCATGTCTGTATATTAACCCTTGACAGTTTTTATTCATTCTTGATTGCAACAAAAATCCAGATACAATCCTATCTTGAGTTTTTTTTATATTTTTAGTTGTGATTCTCTTGGAGTGCAAGACAAACAGCTTCAAAAAAAAAAAAATCTTGTTTAGAGCAAATTTGGATGAGATGAATTGTACCTCATATGAAGGCTTAGTGCAAGGTTTAATAAAATCGGGTTTATAAATACCAAGATCACCACTCACAGAGAAACAAAGATGATGTTAATAATGGCTGTTCCCATTATATGTGAATTATTTTGAATAAGTTGCTTTAGAGGTCCCTGTAGTGCATGGTGCAAAGATGGAGCCTTTGAGTGTTTCTCAAGGCTCAAATTACATAGATTAAAACTGATGAGTTATTTTGGCTGCGTTTGCTTGGATATCAGTACCTGTGATTTCAGGTGGCAGTAGTTGTGTGTGTTTTATTGCAGGCAGGTATTTGGCTACTAGCTTTCAGCTGCAGGTACTACTGCTGAAAACTGAGGCTTAGTGCAGAGTGGTGGCTATTCTAAAACTGCTTACAGGAAAGTATTTCAGCTCTAGAATGAGGTAGAGCTGAAGTATGGGTGTTTCTGAATGCACTGTATTAGCCTTACAGATGTCCATGCGATCATGTAAGTACTTAATCCTTTAAATTATGCATACTGGAACATAATTTTCATTAATTTTGTATTTGATTGTAAACTACAGCAGCATGAAAATCTAACTACACCTACTTTACAGGGATCAGTGACTTATAAAAAAAATTACTTTCTACTTGTATAATAAACCAGTTCTATATAAAAGTTAATTAGTGGGAATGTTGTATAAATAAATGTAAATAACATAACATCAGGGCCTTCCTTAGAAACAGGTCATATCCAATTATGGTCTTGTTTTCTCCAAGATACCTTTATACCCAAACAATAAACCAAACCTCAATGTCCCTTGATCTGATGCTAGCTTACCAGAGGCTATAATTGTAGCAGTGAGATAATAAGTAGTAGAATATAATTTTTATAGATTGTATAGCTAGAAAAAGCTGCTACAAGTCTTTGAAGACCCAGGATTACCATTTTACCAGTGGCAGGAACATTTCATTTCCAAGCAAGGTGTTTCCTGGGAGATTTTGCTATGAAGCTATTGTTCTTCCCCTTCAGATGAGGTGAAAAATACAGGCTATTTTCCAAATCTGATGGGAAGCTTTCAGCATTCCAGTATCTTCGGCTGGGTTAAATCCTGAATGTATTTGAACAAGGTGCTGATTATGTGCACTTAGCAAACATCCATTTCACAGTTCTAAAAGAAATAGGGTTTTGCCATGCTGCCATTGGCAATTTTCATCTCCTGTGATTACAATAAACAGATAAAATACCATACAGGATCTTTTGAAGTCATGACGTTGTACTTGAAGATAAAAGAGGTGATCCTTTTTGAGTGAATATAGAGATGTTTATTAAATATGTGAAAGAGCTAACAAATCTGGCACTTCCTAGCTGGGTGGTAAAATAACATATTGGCATACTGTGAAGCTTTTACTTTTAGAGCATCTTAATCACTAGCAATTAATTTTCCTCATCTTATGATATACGATTTAAAGTGTAGTGAAAGTTTTCCTGCAGCGTTCACTTCAAGGCAAGTAATTAATAAATGCAAACTAATCTGAAAGAAATTGCTGTTGCTTAATAGCATTGCTATGAACAATATAGCAATTCGTTAATAATCACACTTCATCACGGTTGTGAGTGTTGATATTACAATATTGTTGAAACATCTCTCATTCTGTCTTACTGTGGTCTGCTGTACTTGGTTTTCCCTCAATGTTTTTATTTCCACACAGCTTTTCTTAATTGTATAAGGTATTTTCCATATGGAGAAAAAAAAAAAAGCTTCTTGACCCAAAATAATTATTTTCCAAATTGTTAGCACTATTGCAAAGCAGACTATAAATTAGTAACAGTTTAACAGAATGAACTGCATTGGTAAGATTTTATCCTTTCTTTTTGCATGGAAAAAGACCAAAATCTTCATCTATTGTCTCATACCCCATTTTATTTTGTACTTTGTGATCCTTTGAAAACAAAGATACCTTGTCTTAATTAGTCCAAAAAATAAAGTTCATTCACAGTATTAACAATTTGTTTTCTTCCATTAGGGAATATTACCATCTTTGAGAACCTTCCAATATAAACTCTTTCAACAAACAGAAAAATGTTTAATGACCCAAAAGATTAGTATTTTCTGGTATAGAATTAATAGTTTAATTCTTGTCTAGTTGGTGGTCAATTTATTGTCATTATTTCCCAGAGTTTCTTTTGTTTATGTTTTTAGCTTTGTATAAAGCTGCGCTCACATAAGTAACATTATTTTGAAATCTTATCACTTAATTTTTGTTGCAGCAATTGTATAATGTAAAGTTACTTGAGATTTGTGAGGGAGTGGGTTTGTGTTTTGCATATATCAGAGAAAAGGCTGCTACTAATGACAGGTCTGTGCACGAAATGATTATCTGGCATAAGTTTGTAACTAGTGTGTCCCTACCTGGTGACACTCGGGAGTAGCCTTTTCACTTGAAATTTGTTTATTTCCTCAAACCAACTTAAAGGCCCTTCAAGGTAGACAGTCATTGTCTTCTGCCTTCAGAATAATATCTTTTACATATATACATTCATTACAAGATTGCAGTTACGAATGGTCTTTTCAGTTTGCAAGGAGGCAAACATGTATCCTGAAACATCTGAAGGCTTGCTTGTACTATTATACCTTTGATCATACTTATTCTCATTTCTTTTCTGGTTCTGCTGTATCTTGTGCGAGGGGAGAGAGCAGTGGCACGTGGTTTCCAAGATGTGGATAAACCAGTGATTTACACAGAGGCACAGCAATACTTATTCTTTTATTTTCTTCAGTACTTTTCTGAGTCTTTCTGAAGATGTAAGAGGCAGTGCTTCTTTTTTGAAGCGCATAAAGTTTTTAAGAGTTTGAGTTTATTTGTGAGCATCTGTTCCATGTTAAGGCTGTTGTCCTACCTCCCACCCCTAAGTTTAGAAGTATTTTTAAAATGCTAAACTAACTTTTAAACTTTATTTTACAGGTTTGCAAAGGTAGAGATTAGTGTATCGGCACCTATTATACCATTCCGAGAGACAATAACAAGACCTCCGAAAGTTGACATGGTAAATGAAGAAATAGGAAAACAGCAGAAAGTTGCTGTCATACACCAAACAAAAGAGGAACAAAATAAAATTCCTGAAGGAATTCAGGTTGATTCAGATGGGCTGGTTACAATATCCACCCCAAATAAACAAGCTACGCTCAGCGTAAGAGCAATGCCACTTCCTGAGGAGGTCACTCGACTTCTTGAAGAAAACAGTGACTTAATTCGAACTATGGAGCAACTCAACACATCTCTGAATGAAGATAAAAAAAGCCATGAAATAAATCGGAAGACTGTGGAAAGGATCCAGGAATTCAAACATAAGTTGGAGCAAAATCTGCAGGGAAGGAAGTGGAGAAATGCTGTTGATCAGATCTGGTCATTTGGACCACGGAAGTGTGGGCCTAATATTTTGTTATATAATTTTGAGGGCTATAAAAGGTCTGTGTGGCAGTGCCTTGGGAATGCTGTGAAAGAAGTAAGTAGATACAGAGACTTTGACAACAGTATAGTAAGTGGTTTTCAGCTGGCTACGCTCTCAGGTCCTATGTGTGAAGAACCCCTCATGGGTGTTTGTTTTATAGTGGAAAAATGGGAAATAAATAAAGTTGGAGAGATGTTGTCAACTGGTAGTCAGCATTCAGGGGAATGTGATGCTGTAGAACATAAACAAAATGAAGATACTACTATAACAAGCACTGTTGAAGCTTGCAGTGTGAATGAACACCAGGACAGCAGTCAAAGTGTTTCGAAATCATCTGAGAAGATGAGTAAACACAAAGAAGTTTTAGTTGCAGATTGTTATGGTCCCTTCTCTGGACAACTGATTGCCACCATGAAGGAAGCTTGTCGTTATGCTTTGCAAGCAAAACCACAGAGGCTTATGGCAGCAATGTACACATGTGAAATTATGGCTACTGCAGAAGTTTTAGGTAAGACAGACAGAATGAACTTCTGTCAGTAATTTGCTTTCTTAGTTCCAAAGTGAAGTTTTATAAATTAGACTAAATCAGAAAGTATGATTTGATTAAAAGTTTTGTCAGGAGCTTTTTGTAGTTCTCCAATAGATCTGTATGATGACTTACGATGGTCGTATTTATTCTATTCTGAAGGAAAATTTAGCATTTGTCTTGCTTTTCTGAAACATATGCATAAATAACAATGCTACACTTTTTTGGAAGTGCCAAGATACAGAATGTTGCCTTTTTATGAAGTTTTTGTATTATCAACTTCAGTAAACGTGAATATCAATATTGTGCCTCACAATTAAACATGAGTTCCATTAAGAGATGAGGAAGTCTGTCTTGTTCCTAAAATGAGTCCAGAATCTTAGTAAATGGCATTTTAAGGTGTTTTAAGTTAATATAATAATCAATATAGAAGTAAAGTCAGGAAAAAGATAGAATCTCAAATTACTGTTACAGTCTAGTTGGTAGATTTGATTTTCAAATAGCATCTATATGCTTCTGGTGTGCAAATTGGTTACTGCAAAAACAGTGCACATCAACCTGCTGTCACTTATATATTACCTTCCTACTTACACCTACTTAAATTTGGTTTTATGATCTACTTCCAACATCACTTAACTCGCCCTAACGTTTGTTCTTGGAGTTTTGCATGGAAGCTGCTTGTACACTGAATCTGATCCAGTGCACCCAGGTTTTCTTTAAAATTTATTCCATTGCATTTAAGATATCAGCAAATTTATTTCAACTATACTAATCAAGATAGAAATTTTAGCATGTCCTACATACAGTAGTTAATGATTTGGTTATTTGTTGTAAAAATCTCAGCTGTTGTGCATACAAACTTAATGACAGTAGTTATGCAAAGCAAATTGGTCCAAAGAGCAAAATTTACACTAGTATGTAGTGAAAAGAAATGCCTTTGAGTGAACAATTGTTTTGTACAGATGCATGATCCCATTATTTTTTGGAGCTACTATTTAGCAGGCCAGGTAAAAAGTGTCCTCTGGTAAGCTTATTATCACAGTGCCTTAAACTACAATTTATTATGACATAGAACTTCTGCATTTTAAACTGCCTTTAATTATTTCTTAACACAGAAGAATGCCTATCAAAATTAGGCTTTTTAGTGCTATACATTACTGTTCCAGGACCATATTAATGCAATACTGTTGACCACTTCTACATCAAACTATAAACAAGATATCAATTTTCAAACCACAAAATCACTGTATAAATTGCCTTGGTTGAAAATTCACACTACTGGAAAAGCATGATTGTTTATAGTGAAGTAATTAATATGCATTGGCTCATCAGCTGGGCTATAAAACCAAATGGAAACATGGCTTTGTAATGCAGATGTGTGTGTGTGTATATGTGTGTATATATACATATATTTTTAATGAGTGTAACTTAGGACTCAGACATGCAGGCAAATTAGTCCAGTCTAATGAATGTGAGTTGTGTGGTAATAACCGTGGACATGCACTTAATTCATTACAAATTCATGGGTATAATTTTTATTATGGAAGTTTAAGCTAATGAATTGCATCCTCATTAGGGGAAGCGAGGAGTATACATGCTCTCCAGTAAGACTTGGCAGTTGACATGGGATAAAGCACTAGCTTTCGTAACTCCATTCTTTCAGTTGGTCTTCCGTACATTGATACCTAGTTGAGTTTAATATATCTTATTATTCCGTTTGCTTCTAAGATGGGGTAGTGTCTGAGGAAACTAATTCTTTTATGTTCCTTGCCTCAGTATATAAAGCTTTTTCCATCAGATTTTTCTGACAGTGAAAATAAACTGAACTGGAGCTGGGGAGAGGAGCAAGGAGAAGGGAGCACAGAAACATATTGCAAACTTATACGTGCCCAATATAATGAGCCTTGGGTTTAGACTTGGGTGCCACATACACCCCATGTTTCCCAGAGGGTTGTACTTTGAGCATCTTATTCTTACAATTATTTCACTAGAAAGATCCATTTTTGCACACCTGCTTTATGGAAGTTCTATGCAAACCTCCCAAAAGCTGAAGAATATTCTGAACTAGTATCCCATGTTTAATTTTTACTAGTTTTTGTCTGTCGATATTTCTGCCTTTGGAACAATTCTTCCCTTCTCTCTGTTCTGGAGATTGAAAGCTAGAATGTCTTGTCGTTTTGCTGATGTCAGTGAAACTTAATTGGAAAGGACTTTACCACACTTTCTTGTAGCTTTTGTTTCTGTTTTTTAATAACGATTCTTATGTTGCTGTTTTTAGGGTTTTTTTTTTAAGAAAAGTTACTAAAATTTTAGATCACAGCATTTCAGGTGACAATACACATCAATTCATAGTATTGTTTCTGGCTCAGTTGTGTGAGTGAAAACATGCAGATTCCAAAATAGAGGAGCAGCTCCTCCTTCTCTTTTTGCCAAGTTCGTGGCGACCTCTAGGATCTTGCAAATGGTGATCCTGTTGTCCTTCCAGAGTATTTCTCTCCACTGTGAAGCTTCTTTTTTTTTTTTGAGCATGCAGAGAATACAGAAATGGTTCAGCATTTTCACTTGACACACTGTGAAGTATCCTTCAGTAAAGTGGTGAATGGGACTTAAATATTTTAAGGAGCTGCACTTACTACATATTTAAAATTAATCTGATATGCTTATGTTTCAGCACCATGAAGCTGTTTTTGAAGTAGTATTGTCTTTTCAAAATAACCCTTTCAACTATTTTGAATAGAAAGATCTTACAGTATTTTGTGATGATCGATGCTGCTAAATCCTTTCAATTAATTAGTGTAGAGGTTGAACCAGTATTTCTTCAGTATACTGCAGTCTGCTCATAGGGGTAAAACTGAAGACCTTGCATAGCTTCTTTGTGACAGCATTAATTGAGTCAGTACTCCAGACTGCTTGGATGAAATACATGTAGCTAGAAACCATTTAGTAAGTTATAAATTGTCTTCTGCCTTCACATTTTCAAAGAATAATCGTCTGTGAGTTATGGCCAGAACATATGCATCTAAAGTGCTTTGTGATAGATATTACTTTACATCTCATTAACATGCGTGCAAGGTTTTCTGTGTCCTACTTAATAAATTAAATACTTTTACTCATAACATTAATAACCTATAAAGTGGTTTTGAGCTTACTTGCTTTAACAAATGGCTTTAATATATACTGCGTGGTACATTCACAGTGTTTGTACAGTGACATGATGGGGTGCTCTCTTGGAATGTGTATGTTTAATCTTGCTTTTTAAAGCAGTTACTGAATTGTGAGCTGTGTGACATACAACACTTTCACATCTGAGAATTTTCTTGGCTCACTGAAATTTCTGTAGACTTGACATTGCTTACATACTTTTGCAAGCTACCTTTCAAGTTAACTTGTACATCTAGTACTTGCTAACTGTTCACGTTTGTAAATGAGGGCATTCCAACACCATTTTTTCAGTGCATAGGTTTTCTTGTGGTTTTATTACCTTGATAACACAAATGTGTTTGTTAGTATTTGTCTGCAGCCCATAAATTTAAAAAAAAAAAAATAAAAAAAAATTAAAAATATTAACTTATTGCCTACTGTAAAGTCAAATATGGGTGTTTTCACAGCTATTTTCGTGACAATGTGCTGGCAATGGAATTCAATGGATTGAATATTAATTTGGGAAAGAAAACACAAAAATTATCCATGACTAACTTAATACTGAATTAATTAAAAAAAAATTAAACACATTGAACATAATAAATATATAGTATTTCTAATAAACTAATTTTTGGTTATTAGAATAGCGCTGCAGTATCTGGGACAAGTGCAATATAGGGATATGGTGATCCAAACAAACTTCTAAAGGTAGCTAAGATAGGATTCCTGAAACACAGTATTATTTCTTAGTGATGTTTTTCAAATGTTTGGTTGTAAGAAATAAAGGAAGTTAGGCACATGATCTGAAAAACTACCTTTTAAAAAACAGCCATACAATTGTATAAAATACACCTAGTGCAAGCATTACCTAGATTTGTACAATAGTAATAATATATTAAATATTACTTATATGGTTCTGCACATGGTACTTGCAGAGTATCTTTTAATTTAATGGGTCCACTTAATTGAACTTCTTAAAAGGAAGAATTTTAACCAAAGAAATTGTGTTTTACTTACTGGTAAAGTTTCCTGAATAAGTATGTATGTATTTCTCTTTGTGATGCAGAATATAAATATATTTGTAAGCTTATCAAAATTATATCTTTGCAGGTCGTGTGTATGCTGTCTTGTCCAAAAGAGAAGGCAGAGTGTTACAAGAGGAGATGAAAGAGGGGACAGATGTATTTATTATTAAGGCTGTCCTGCCAGTAGCAGAAAGCTTTGGTTTTGCTGATGAAATCAGGAAGAGAACTAGTGGCCTGGCCAGTCCACAGCTGGTGTTCAGCCACTGGGAGGTAAACATATCTATTCTCTCCATCTGTTTTGGTGATCTGTTTCCTGTAGATGTGGCAGACTGGAATAATAAGCAAAAAAGGTTAAGGTTTAGTCAAGACGTTTGATTAATTCCTTTTTGAAATGAAGAGGGAAAAAGTAGCTTTATGTTAGTCTTACTTCCTTTCATAGGTGTGCTGTTCATAAATTTATGTCGTGTTTAGATGGCATGCTTTCTTATTTCAGTGGGAGTTAAGTCCTTCACAAATGACACAGGTTTTTCATAAATATATTTTCCTGAATTTTATGTGCCTTTTTTTAATAAGTTCTCTAGTAAACTTCGGAAATGGGGAAAAAACAAACAAACAAAAAAAACTCAAAACAACCCCAACCTACCACTAACAGAAAATATAATGATAAGTCTAATGCATATGGAAGTTAACCTTTGAGGTGTTAGGAAGCACCTAGGCATTCTTTTGTCCTTATATATTCCAAGTTAACATATATTTTCGCACTTAAAGGCAAAGGAAATAGATTTCATTCTTTGAAAATGAAGTCTGGTGATAGTAAGTGGAGGTGTCTTCAAAATCGTTCCCTTTGGTCATCTTTGTCACTCAAAGAAACGCAGAGGTGAAAGTGAAGGTGTAAAGGAAATAATGCAAGTGGGAAAGCTGACAAGGAGTGTTGTCAGCTGAGAGCTCACTGTGTTTTGCTCCTATGATATGGATAGTAAATCTTCAAGGAGAAACATAAAAAGCTGTAAATCAGAGTTCCTTGTTCAAGACAAACCTGCATTGTAGGGCTTCTCACAGGACTTCACTGAAAGAGGTAAAAATGGGTTCAAGGGCAAGAGTCAGCAGGTATAAGCTTTTCACATTCAATGTTTAAAATAATTGAAGTCTATTTATTCCAGATTTTTTTGAGTGGTTGTTGTTTTGTGTGTTTTTTCCAGTCAGGTTTTCCTTTATTTGGTGCTAGGGCCATAGAAACTTTTGTAAATGTATTGGAAACTTTTTGTTTGTTTGTTTTTGTTTAATCTTCTTATTTATTTTGTGACCTCAAATGTCAAGTCTCCGAGTACAAACAACTGCAGATTTTTGAGGTCAGTAATATTCTGCTGTTGCCAGATATGGTCCATTGTACCACTGTTTCTTTGAAGTATGTGCTGGTGTTTCATGTGATGTGAATTATTCCTCATTTTCTGTAGCTAAAATTGTCTTAATAAGTAGTATCTGTTAAATATTTCATGAGCAGTATTTCTTTATTAGTGATTGTTGTAACTGCCTCAGGAATTTTTTGTGGATGCCACTGGGAAAGGAGGAACTCTGCAAACTAGGCAAGTCATGTGCTATCAGAAGAGTTGATAGTCCTTGTCCAGTGCTCTTGGAAAAGTACATTATGTCTCCCTTGGCAGTGGCAACTTACTGGTGTTAGCAAATGCAGTGGACCAGGGACTTACCTCTCCTCTCTCAATATTGATTAATTTAATCTTCTTGTAACTAAGTTCACAGAGAACCATGGAAAGGAAAACCAGAGCTACACTGAATGGAGAAAAAAAAAAAAAAAAAAAGAAACCCTCTTTAGACGGGGTATGCACAAAAAAAAAAAAGGCAACAGCTTTTTGAGTGTAGGGACGTAGGTGCAAGCCAGTAACAGATTAGGTACCTCAAACCAATGAGTGTCGGCAGTGTTGCGTACAGAAGTTTTGTCAGTTTGGGATGTTCTCATCTCAAGTGCAGCTGGTGAGGTTTTGTGGCTTAACTGGTCTTTTATCTGAACAGCCTCTGATATCAGTGCCCTGCTGGAATATCAGTCGGAAGGACATTAATTCCAGCTAACCTTTGTTTTGTGCCAGTTTCTTTAGGATTTGTAGCGACAGTGCTCCAATGCTAAGCAAAAACCCAATCCCCTTGTCTTTCTGACTGTCCCTTCTTTCCCCAAACCTTGGTGTGCATGTTCACTCTGTGTGATGTTAGGAATTTCACATATGAAAATGTTTGCACATGGTTATAGATATGCATAGGAGAGGGAGAGTTGAACAAGGAGCAACATTTTCTAAAATTGACCCCCAGGAGGCAGGTAGTGGTAGTGGGAAAAACATTGTGTAAGCCAGTCAGTCACCTTTCCACCAGGCAGATCTGTCTGTGGGGAGGGGTGGGGGTTTTTGGTCACATTGAAAGGCATGCTCACATATTTTTGTGACAGAATAAGCCTTTTACTAAGCTACTAGCAATGTTGGCTCTGTGCAGCAGTGGCAGAGGAATTGCATACTACTATCACATCATCAGCAGAATTGCTAAATGAATACAATTTTCAGAATCTTTAGTGGTGGTATGACAGAGAAGGAAGAAAAAATGGTTTTGTGGCTCAGATCACATGAGTAATTTGCAGAGCTTTTTTTTTTTTTTCAGTTTCTTTTTCTCTCTGTATTCTGCTAAAAACAAAACCCCCAAATAAAAACCCATCAGGTTTTACCAGGTGTTAGGCGTGACTTTGCTGTTGCTACATGACTGTTAATTATGATGGTATATGCATATAAACACCAGCATTTTGTTTGACTCCTAATTACTATCTTACACAATGATACATTAAATATGATGTGAACTCTATCTAATCTGAACACTATTTTTTTTTTTTTAGTGGTAGAAATAGGAAAGGGAGAGCAGTAGCTGCTTGGTTTGTTTTTGCATTTCCTGTGTTACTGAGTGTGTGGTTGTTGCTTTAACTGCATACTATCCAAACCCTTCCATAACATTCTGACTTAATTCTGTGTTCGTAGTGTTTTCTATGTCTGCTCAGCTCATTAGCTGAGAACCTGGGACGTGCTATTTCTCTACACGGATTATGGAAATCATATGCATAAAGTATTTTAAAGAAATTAGGTTTGAATTTTTTTTTTTTTTTATTCATGTATTTCAGTAATATGATTTGTAGACTATAAACACAGGAAGGTCAATGAGAGAGCCTACATTTAAATGAAGCTATTTTGGTCTCTATGGAAATGAAATTACCATTTTTTTTTCTTGAGTTAATGAATGTATTTTGTATAGTTCAGATTGCTTCAGCCCCAGAGGATGGAGCAATACACATATTGAGGTCTATCTTGTCAGATACTCCTTTTTTTATTCATTTCTTCTAACACACTTATGCAGTTTATTCCTGTCTGTAGAGGACAGCACCAAATAACCATTAGCGGGAGCTTTCAGTTTGGTCCAAGTTTAAACAAATTAATTTTAAAAATTAGTTAAGTGTTTTCCTTTATGATATCCCTAGGCAAATGTTAAGCGTATTTGATTTACTTGGCTGTATCTTCTTAGATTTCACTATAAACTTTCTTCTGAATTCTTATTTTAAAATATCTAACTTTGGGGTAATTCTGAACCCCTCATTTTATCCTTGAATTAATAACACACCTTCTATTAGTATATGTTTTTGCCTGAGCCCATTTCTTTTGTTCTCTCTTGATTCTTTTTCATTACATCTTTCCCTTAGTCGAGTCATTCAATCTTAATCTTAAGGTTCTTTGAACAGGAAGATATTTGTGAATGCACAATGCTTAATCCCATTTGGGAAATCTGTGTTATAGTAAAAAAAATAATGCATGTGGCTCTATTCAGATGCTGATAGAATTCTCAGCAAGTGTGGAAATTGTCAAAGACATCTACTACTTGTGAAGTTGTGAGATATATAGTATTCCTGTTAACTCACATTTTTAAAATTGCATAAGGACTGGCTATTAAACACACTTTTATTCTTGGGGATGGGGTGAACAAACTGTAAACACGTTTAATCTGAATTCTTTTTCAGTATCTCTTCTAAGTATAATAGTGTCTGGGAAGTGCTTTATGGCACTGAAGAAAGGTAAGAAAAGAACTGCATGTAGTCAGGGGTAAGAGTATGAGGCATTCTGAATCTGGAAGTTCTATATTCAGAATTTTAATTCATTCCTTTCAAATTGTAATTAATTTTGCAATTTAGGAGGTAACAGCTTAATATAGAAGTTGCTGCCTGAGATTAAGACCAACATTAAACAGGAAGCAGACTAAGGTAATGAGAGAGACTCTAGGAATCTGTGAATCTACTAGGTTTGAACTGTAACTTTACAGACATCATTGTGCCAGTGACAGCTTGAACATGTAAATGAATTCTAGGAGTAACATGGAACCTTTCAAATATGAAAAGCTCATTGTATTGGCCAGGACATCTGAAGCTAATTAAAATAGTAAATAAAAGTGGTAGTGGTGTGGCTTTAATTTTCCCTCTTAATACATGTTTCTTAAGTAATAGGAAAAAATGTAACAGTAGAGCCACATGTCTCCTTTTTTCTTTCCAGTTCCCAAATTCCTGTTTGTAGCTACTGACTGAAGTCGGGGCTAAAGCTCAGCTGTCACTGATTGAGACACCAACAAGGATGATGGTCTTGAGCCAAAAAAAACTTGTATGAGTGTATATTATAACTAAATGTGTAAATGTTCATTATTACAATATTTATTGGAAGAAGAGTTCTCATGTCTGACTTCAGGCATTTTAAGGCCTTGGCTGCCCTCTTTATATATTGTCAGTGGGATCTCTGAATGATGAAATAGTTTTGGGTGCTCATTTTACTTGTAGGGAATCTACACTACTAATAAATCTCTGTAGGTCAAATGTCTAAAGTTTGACTGCAAGCTATTCTGTAATGCCTTAAACCTCCTGTCTATGAAAAAAAATAAGTCATGAATCTGCTAGTTTTGGGGGGTTTATGAGGCTTTTGCAAGATGGCTACTGATGTGAAATAAGTGGATATTTTGGTGGGGTTTGTAGCTTTCATCTCTCTTGCAGGCTCTTTTTTTTTTTTTTTTTTTTTAAATTGTATTTTTGCCAAACCTTGTATTTAACAATTGAGAGCTGTTTAGAGAAAGTACTTCTAACGAGTACAGAGGCAAATAAAACTGGGAGTTTTTCTTCAAGTTAGTTATGAAGAGAGCAATTTGTTTTCAAGCTTTCTTTTACATACCTTTATAAAAGTAGATATCATAATCTTGAAGATGATATATTGTGTTTGATTGATACATAAGTTCATCTGTAGTGATGCAGAATGGCAGCATTCTGTGAAGACAGGATCTGACTACAGGGTGTTCAAACAGTTGGTAAAAAGGGAGGCTGCAAATTAGTTGTTGGCTTTCTTTTCATTCAGGATGTGGTACAGAGATTAGTTATTTATAAAATAGGCACGCTGGTACACAAAGTATTTGGTACAATGTGAAATTTTGTGTCTTAACAAAATAACTGTGACATGTTTTTATTTTGAGAACATTTATGTGTAGGTGCTTCTGTAAAATCCTTTAGCATATTGTAGATATTTCTCCTCCCACCCTCTGCCACTTAGTCCTCATACCCAACATGACGTTTTGTGGAAGTGTTTCAGGTGCTCAGCACTTCCCACAGTCACTCGATACCCTTCAGCAGAGGAAGGTCTATCTGCTTTCCACTGTGATGTAATTGGTGTGGCAAAATGGACAAGCTGAATCTGCAGAGAGAATATTTTCTTCCCTTCTGAATAGGAAGCATCTGGGGCCTGTAAAGCCTGAAAGAGGAATAAGATACCTGTTATGAAAGGGTTTTTCACTGAATAAAACTAGTAAGACCCCATAGCTGGTTGAACAACAACCAAGACAAGACAGACACTTGTGCTGGCATCATGCCATTTACCTGGGGTTGATGGAAAGCAGCTGTTAATGTGGAGATTGCTTCTGAAGTTACCATATGTCATCTTGCAGTACTGCTCTAGGGTCTTTATTTTCTTTCACATAATTAAGGAATGACTTGGAAAACTACCAGTCCATAAAGGCACTGCTTTCCTGACACTGTAGCTGCTTGGGTTAAGCACAGGAATTAGCCAGTCACTTGGGTACCTCTGCATTACACTGGGAGATACTCAAACAAGGGCTTTCTTCCTGAGAAAATGGGTCTCTCTGGATCTGAGGTCACAGGAGGGCCTTAGTCAAGAAATTAGTCTCTGTTCACTTCTGAGGTTTGCCGTCTCCTCCCTGCCTGTGTTCCACATCCCAAAAATGTATGAGGCACTTTTTAGAGCCAGTCCATCTGACCTCAGTCTTTTTGGGTACCCTGCCCAGTGTTCACTGTTCTGGAAGCACACTGCCAGTATCCAAACGGCCTTGCACTGATTGGTTATGTTCAGTGCAGAAGCACTTCACAGCATTACCCAAGATATGCAAACCTAGCAGATAACATTTTTTTTCAAGATAACACTTCACATAAACCTCTGCAAAATTCAGCCATTTTACCTGAAAGGTGAGGGTAATTTCCATTTCATAGGGCTGCTTTTGACAGCTAAGACATATGTATCAGCCATACCCTTTTATTTGCATAGTCTATGTCCTTTCTAAGTGAAGGACACCATTTGAAATGTGAATGTTCTTGAAGTATCGTTCTAGCATCAATTTTTATAAGGTAGAAAGGATTCTGATACATCTCAGCCTATATTATCTTAGAAATTGTGCATAATAGTTCTTTTGAGTTTTTTTTTTTCCCCAAAAAAACTGCTTCTGGCATAATGTTTTTCCTGGCTTGCTAAGGGCTGTTTGTGGTGGTGCCCAGTCACACTGAATTTAGTAGTTCTTGGATTGTCTTATTAAGCAGTTCACAAAGGCCATAATGTTGCTTGCTGGTCTTAAAATCTTTGTTGGACAGTGTAAAACTCTCTTTCTATTCATGGTCCAACCGAAGCTTTTTCCACACTCATGATATTTGGCTCAAAAGAAATTTTCTGTCCTCATCAGTCAGTAAGGACCAGTGGGGTAAATGCTACTAGGAGCATGGCTGTGTTCCCAGATCTGCCTGACCTTTTGGATGAACTAGGCAGATCCCTTCTGTTTGCTTTTGATGCTTCTCTCAACCTTGTTTTGCATAATTAGGCTGCCTCAGGCAGAGACTGTTTCATACCATCATTTTATGAAATAACTAGACAATGGGACCCAGATCACTATTGGAGCCATCTGGGTGCCACTGAAATGCAAATAATAAATCATCCTCAAATTAAGGCTTAAAATTCTAAGTCCCCTTGAATTCGAAGTGATATGTTCTAACTCCAATCTTATTGAAAAATTTTATTAGCTTACATAATGATTTGCAGTATTTAGTACACACTGTATCATCTTCCAATATTAACATAGTACACTCATGTTATTTGTATTTCTATGGCTTAATTATTACAGGTATTCAGATTATGCCTCTGGTAAAGATATAGGCATTTTTTGTTAGAATTATTAATATGTAGGTTGTTAGGCCAAAAGCAGATGACAGCTGTTCTGCCCATGCTACTCTGCATGCTATTACTAAACAAGTCTTGTGAGACTTCATTGTTTGGGTGTGTTGGGTTGAACAGTTGTGATATTTAATGAATGTCTGTCCTGGTTCCGTGTAAAAAGGGGTTCAGGGCAGGACCCACACGGAACAGAACTATGTACTCGCCTCTCCCCCCCCTGAGAGAGAGAGAGACACTTTGGGAAAAAAATGAAGTATATTGTTTAACAAGGAACAGAAAATGAAAAAGGGAGGTAAGGAAAATAATATATACAAAGATTAGGGGAAAAAGACAAAAAATAAAATATACAAAACCCTCAGAAATGGTTCCAAGGTCCCACGGAGTGAAAGGACAACTTCCCTCTCCGAGCTCCAGGGCAGGAGTGCAATTAGAACCCACTCCCTGCCTCTTATCAGAGTGTGTGTGGGAAGGGGAGGGAATACAATGGTTCACCCCCACCTGGGGTCCTCCCAGTTGCTGGAAGGTCATGCCCCCATTCCAAGCCTCAAACCACAACAATGTCTTGCTTTAGAATGATTTATTTTTCTCCAGAATACCCTTGCACATACAGTATTTGAAGTAATCGATTTGCTTCTTTTGAGATACCTAGTCCCAGCTTACTTCATGACAGTGTTTTATTTATACCTCAAGAGTGCTCATAGTTCTGCACTGAGCTGTGGAACACACTCTTCAGCATGTATTTGACTTTTTTTTTTTCTTTTATATATAATGGAATTCTAGTGATTTGCTTATAGTCATACTTTAAATAAATTGTATCACTCAAGACTTTTATAAAGTAGATCAGTGAAGTTACTGTTAAACAATACTGTTAGGGAATGTTTTTATCACTTAAGAATTTCATTTATATCAGCTGATATGCACTATTTCATTTTACCGTATTGCACGTTATATGGCTGCATTTAAAGAAAATACTTGTTCCCTACTAGAGTAAATGCTAGTTCAGATATCCACTAGACAAATATTGATTTATAGTTAATTTCTTAAAAGAAATAGTTTTCAGAAGAACTTTGCAGATGTAGATCTATTTGGTTGTGTTAACTGGGAAGCAGTATCTATCTTGCTGCTTTGCTGTGCACACTTCGAAGGAGTAATAGTGTTTGTTCTGGGCTGTGTGCAGTTCAGGCTGCTGTTGTCCCCATCAGATTGTTCTCATGTTGAATAATAAATAAGCATACACTGGTGACTAGTTTTGGTTGTTATAAATTCAGAAGTTCACAAAGAAAAGATACACTAATTTTTTTAGTAACAAATCACACACAATATTCTGTTTCTTTTTAAAATGTACTTTACCATAATGCTAATGATAACAGTACCATCACATCATTGGTTTCAAAGTGTCATTCTCCTGGGGTTGGTTCCTCTTGACAGCTTTTATCTTTTATACTTGGGGTATAAACAGTTTGGCTGTGATAATTTTCATGTCACCCCTGCTCAGTGGTTCTCAGACAGACATGGCACACAGGGAGAATAAGAGGAAGACAGATTAAAGACCTCTGATAGAAGCTTAGCTGAACTTCTGAAGTCACTTAATGATTTTTCAGCTCTGAAAGCCATGCTAGTTTGGAATTCCAGTTCTGTTTTGATTGAAGTTCTTGTTTGGGAGTATAGCTTTTTGAAAAAGCACTGTTAAGGTGCTATCAGATCTCTGTTTTTAAAATGAATCTTAGGCTATAAGTTTTAGTTTTGTACTGAGAAATCAGTACACAGAAACATCTAAATAATTTTCAATTACAAGTGTCATGTAACATAGAATAAATAACATTTTTCTGCTTGGCTCCTGTGGATCTTCCAGGATCCATAGTGAACACCTTCTGTTAAATGTCTCCGTAATATTCCAGAAAGACTGGTCCATTTAGAATCTAATTAATCATTTAGGATTTTATCCAGACAAAAACTCGATTTCTGTCACAGATTCCAGAGTCATCCCCGTGTGGTTCCCATGAATACAAACAATAGCTCAGGGGCTAAAAAGCATCTCAGCTCTGATTCCAGGAAACCCAGACCCACCATTCTGATAGCTACTATTGTAAGCAGATTGATGACAATGCTTTTGGAGCATTATGGGGAAATGTTTCTTTTTCCTTTTGCTTGCTTGCACTGTATTAGCAGAGTAAGGGGAAGATGGATGCCACTTGCTATCAGCATTTGCTTTGATTCATTTATGTGATGTAATTAGAAAAGGGACAGTCTAGTCTGTGCCCTCACCTCCACTTACAAAACCAGAACTTTTAAAAATTAAAATTTACTCCTTGTTTTTGTAGCGCTGTGTCAGTAGCACCTCTGTGTAATTACATTAAGGCTACATTAGCATGGCTACTTGCTGACTTCTTAAAGGACATGCACAGCTGATACCCCAAGTTCCAGCTCAGTAGATCTGTCTGGGTTCCCCTTTCATGTTACTACCCATGATCTGGTAATACAAACAGCGTGTTCTAATTAACCTCATCTTTTGCAGTGTGTCTGCACCACTCAGCTAGGCATGATCCTCTGACAGAAATTTTCGGATGCCACCATAACTTCCTGTTAGAAGCAGTTGAATTATTTAGGTTGAGAAGCAAACCTAGGTCCTGAGGCAGCTTTTTGAAACCTCATTTATGACTCCTTACAGTGCTGCTCTGCACATGCACTCGTATAGCAGTACAAGGTTCACTCAGGATTCTACAGCCCTGTGCTGCAATAACTTTGCAGGTTACTAACCTTGCTGGTTACTAAATAGTGCATATATTTGAGCCTCCTGTTGTGCTGGCTTTCCTGAGAGTGAGAGAGACCTGTTGAAGCATAAAGAATTATTATTAGTGGAAGAAGCATCCAGGGCAAAACTTCAGTTAACAGTACTAGAACAAGTCTTTCATAATTGTTAAAAGAGCCAATCTGTCAAACTTGGGGATTTTCTTAAGAATCCATCACTACAATACTTAAATATTTAGAGGTAGATTAGATCTGTAAGTTCATTTTTGTATACTTTTGAACCCCTCTGTCGTATTCATTCTCCAAGAACCACTGTTTCACTCTTTCTCTCTGGGCATAACTTTTGGGTGGTAGATTTTTTGCTAATGTAAAAAAAATAAATCATCAAAGCCTTTTAAGTTATTATCGTTTGTAGGTGTATAATGTACTTCAGTGGTACAATCTGGAGCAAATCCACTGAGCATGAAACACCTTTTCATATTCACGTGTTCCTGGACTCTGAAGTTTTTGTTCGTTCAGCTCTTTAGGCAGATTGTGAATGTGGAAGTCCCTGGTGTTTTTCCACCACTAAGATGTTCATTAGTAACATCACTACAACTTCATCAAATTATTATGCAGGTTTTGTCCAAAAGTTGGGAAAATCCCAGCAGTCTTCACTGCCCCGCTTCCTTGTGCATAAAATAATGGTAAAACTCTTCAGCTTTCCAAGAGTGGGGACCATTCCTTTTTTATTGAAGTAACCTGTCAAGGAATCACCTTGTAAGTTCCTAGGCTTTGGTTATAAGGCCCTGTACAAGACATCAGAATGAGTATGACTCAGGCTGATTCTTCTACGGTTAGACAGTCCTTACTTTTAACAATAAAAATAAATGCAGAAACATTTGGAAAGCTAAGTTTCATACTGTTTATTTCTGAACTCTGCTTGCTTTTGCTTTTCAGCCAGACAACCTTATGCATAGCCATTTCCCACTTAAATAATTGAGGTTGGATGTCACATCAGCACAAGTAATATTCCACATTACTTACCAAGACTAGGTATATGCTTAACTGTGAAAAATTAAACTATTCTGTTGGTTTAGGGACTTAACGTACTATTTTGCAGGACTGAACCTACAACTTTGCGTAATACAAAACAGCCATTTTCTACCTTAGTCATTTTCCTAGCTCCCCATAAAGTGTGATTTGTTTGATGGCATTAGATGTTATTTAAGATGAAATATTAAATTAGGACTTTACAATTGTTGATGTTTCTGTGGGAAACTCTCCATCTTAAGCCATCATTTTTTAATTCCTGTTCTTGCTCGTTTATGTAACTTAAGTAGGAATTAAGAAATTTTGCTTAATTTGAAGTATTGTATAGCAATTAAATTATTTGTCAGGAAAAGAAGTTTATAAACCCTAGAAAAGGTTATAACACAAAGCTGAAATTGGTAGTTCAGGGAATTTGGTTCCCTCTTGTCAGTTATTAATGTTAGTGCTAATACATGTTTCAGAAATGATTATAGTAGTGTTCTCAATTATTGTCATAGCTATCACGATTCTTACAGTAACTAACACTTTTATGCACTCATTTTTTCATGAGAATTTTAATGAATGGATACAGTATTACCTTTGGGTTTTTTAGTGAAAATATACTACCTGTAACTGCATTTTGTGAGGAAAATCCACAGTCATGTAAGTGAAATAAGTATTTTTCAAATTTGCAACAGAACTTGAGTAACACAATATGGTAAATTTTATCTCTTCCTAATGCTTGTGTTTAACATTCTTGGAAGCTGATCCTGTTATTTTTCACAAAGTTCATTAATGCTCAGTAACTACAATATCTTTTACTCTGTTTTATGGTTAATTTTCCACTGATGGGAAGGAAAGTTACATCTCAGGACTATAAATCTGTACAGTTTTGGTTGGTCACTCAGACATCAGTCCACTAGGGAGCATTTCTGAAATTTGATTACACTTAGACATTATATGAGCTTAAGACTTGATAATCACTCTTAACGTCGTAGAAGTAATTCTGGTGCCTGCAACAGTTTAAGATATGAGTAGAACTAAGGTGGATTCTTGGATGCTTAGAACTGGTGTGTGGACCATTCTTTAGGTCTTAAAACATTTACTTGGAAAACTAAAATTAGTATAGGAGTCACTTAGAGCAGCAGAATAAATTGGTATCTTTGGCTAACTAGTTAAGCATCAAGCCTAGAAGTTGTGTGAAATCTGAATAGTCCAAAAGTAGAGAGTAAATATCTCTTCAGACTGCCTTGGGTAATTTAAGTGTAGCTGTGCTGTGCAGGATTAAATGAAGAAAGGTTTTAAAGACTTTGTAAGATAACTACATCTTTGGAATGCTTTCTGTGGTAGTCTGAGAAGTGTGGAGAATATAAGATGAACTGGGGATGAAGACATTCCCAATTATTCTCTGATCATCTAAAATCTCTTCTAGAGGAGGGCCCATGAGTTACTAAACTGCAAGAATAACTCTACTAAGTAGCACCAAAAATGATGATTTTTAAACCCTCTGTCCAGCTCTAAGGGATTGAAGAATATGGGGCACAGAAATGAGCAGAAGCCTTCACTACTTATAAATTCTAATAAAGTCATAGTGAAATAATCTTCTAAATAAGGAATTCCTTCTTGAAAGCTGAGAGTTTTCTGAATGGTATTTGGCATTGTGGCCTGTTGCCACAATGCCAAAAAAAGGCACATGCAGTGAATTTGAAAAGCTATTGTGGACTACTTAGGGCAAGTGCTCCATAGTATGTCTTAATTTCTGTTTTCTGCTTAAATAGCTAATTGCATGCTTTCCAGAAAACTCTACCTGCTCTACTTGCACATTTCTCTACTTCAGAGACTGATTATATGAAATGTACTGACAAACCTTTGTACTTCTTTATTCCTTTTTTATTTTTTTTGCTTTTTGTAGATCATTTCAAGTGATCCATTCTGGGTACCAACCACCGAGGAGGAATATTTGCACTTTGGGGAGAAGGCAGACTCAGAGAACCAGGCCCGCAAGTACATGAATGCAGTAAGGAAGCGAAAGGGACTCTATGTAGAAGAAAAAATTGTGGAGCACGCTGAAAAGCAAAGAACTCTGAGTAGAAATAAGTAGCTGTGTCTGCTTCCTTTCTCTCCTGACTCAGCTGAGTGCGGGTGGGTTATTTTCTATGCAGCAGATTCAAAATTTCATCTGGACTTTATTCTTTGATACCACTTTTCTTACATGCTATGTCTGTGGCTTATGTTGTAATAAAATTGAGCCTTTCCAACTTCTGTACAGAGAAAATAGTTTATTTAAATAAAATATAGGCATAGTCATTGCAATTGGTTTCCATTTTTAAAACTCAGTGCCCTCTTGAACTTTCTGTCACAGGATCAGGAAATCTTAATTTAATTTGTTTCTGATTTATCAGATGTAATTACAGTTAGAGATGATTAGCTAATTTGTTACAAATAAACAATGCACTGATTTTAGCTCCATAACATTTTTGACTCTTGGTTTTTTGCATTTATTTACATTTCTGTAATGTATTTGTTACTCACCAGTATTTCATAGTATTTCACCTAGATGCAAATAGATGAAAGCCTATCAGGAGTTTTTAAATCATTTGTTTTCCTGGGTTCCTCATGCAAGCAGTCATCTAAAGCAGTTATGTATCTTTAAATTGGAGGGCAAAATAGCACATGGAAGACTAAGCACTGCAAACCACACAACATTTGTCTTTTTTTCCCTCCATAGAACACATCTTATTAAAAAACTTTGTATGATTATCCTGAGCTGGGAGCTGCTGTCTCTGAACTAGACACACAGCTACCTTGGTCAGTCTTGTGTGAGTGTTTACAGACTCTTGCAGAAATTTCTACACATTCAGCCTGTTGTCTTGAATTCAGTGAAGGAAAACACTTGGAAAAATATACAAAATGCCTTGATGTTTTCAGTTGTCTGGAATGCAGAAGGCTTCAAAATCATTCGGATAAGGAACAAGATGAAAAAAAGTCCTCATAGGGTCTAAGTTTTAGTTATGAAAAACAGAAACCTCGGACAGAAGAGAAACGTGATGCATGACTTCTCATTTGGCTGTCTAGATTTGTAAAAGGAAAGGAGTTAAGAAGGTTAAGACTGAATAGATAGGTGTCTTTAAAGAGCTTCTGGTAGTTAAAGGAATAGGAAATAAGTTCATAACTCTAGAGCCAACTGACTTTCTGCTACCTCTTGTCTTAACTGCAAACAGTTCTGTTTCAGATAACCATGCAAATAAGTTGTCCTTTTCTTTCCAGAATATAACCAATTCTTTAGTTTGTGATTGCCTTGTACTCCTTCAGCACCTGCTTGGTCTTTCTGAATAAATGTTCTCTGTATGTTGATTAAGACAGCAGGCAGAATTTACTCACACCAGTTTTGCTTCTTATGGTAAAGAAAACTGTCACTTGTTTCACAACTAGAATGATTTTGAATACTTAAGTTTATTTTAAATAACAGCCTTTTCTTTTCTTGCTTGTTTGCTTTCATCATAGAAATGTTTCCTTTTAAGTTTGCATTTATTAATTGTTGAAGCAAATGAAATATTTGCCTTTCTTAGAAGGTTGTTCCTTAAACTGTTGTTGTTTTGCAAGAGGTGTCCGCACAGCAGCCCTATCAAAGCTTGAACATATTTACCTCGTCTGGGCACTGCTGCCAGCTGGTATGGCCATGGAAGGCATGGTAACCTACCACAGCCTGCAAAAAACAGTCAATACATAAATGTTTGTAATGAGGTCTTGGCTAATACAGCTGCCACCTGAAGCCAAGGTGGAGTTAGGGATGTCTGGCCTGCAGTCACAAAGGTGTTTGAATACCTGATATAGAGATGAACAGGTTGGTCATTGTTAGGACTGCATAATTGTTAACTGTAATCTACTATGCTTGAGTAAGCAGAAAGAACATTAAGGTAGATTTTAAAACAATTTAACAATCGCTTTCATATTTTGTTACAGTGTATTTTTGACACTTGAATCTCAAGTAGCACAAAGATGATAATTCCTTGTGTTGCAACACTTATTTGTAGAGCAAAATATCCATTAACTAGCAAAAGAAAATCAGACCAACCTGCAAGAAGTGCTCGCAGCAATATTTGAGATTTCTTTTCTCTAGCAACAGCTACTAGTGGGAAGAGAATCTAATTGCTTATGTGCCATGAATCTAACCATTTTTCTCTAGATTATTCAAAAGCAACTTAATGTTGCTGTTTTTCCCCAGCTTTGTTCCACATACATAACAATCTGACATATTTTTGGGAAATGTCTGCAAAGTGGGATAAATAACTTGCTGATGGAGCAATGCATGGAAAGATTTAATTGAGCTACCCGTTATATAATTTCATTTTCCATTACCAGCTTTGTTGCTAAATATTAATGCATATTTAAAATAAGCATACACAGCTTTTAAAATATTAACTATGTGTAAATGCTCACTGCACTTTTACCATTCTAAAGACTGAGCACTCTGATATGATTGGGCTCTTCTGACTTTAGTAGAATCAAGGCTTCTTACAATTGATGATGCATTAAAAAACCAATCAGTTTCTATATGGTAATATTTATTAAGAGAACAGTGACTTTGCTGGGGAAGCTGTATGATAATCCAAAGGATTCCACTTTGTAGAAAGAAAAAACTGAAATAGGGGCTGGATTTCAGCAGACACCAGGCAGGGACCAGTAAGCCTCTCTTGTCTCTGGCCACGCTTCTTTTATCTTCTTACTTTAAAAATCTTTTTTTTTCTTAAGTGCTAGTAAACATAGGTGATTCACCTTCTCCTTTCCTCCCTCCCCCTGTTTGTTTTTTTTTTTTTTCTCTATTTCAACAAACTTAATGTACATTTTAAAGCAAGAGTCCAAAAAAGAAATCAAGTGTAACTGGAACCTGTGCTGTGGTTTGTTTTTTTCCTACCCCTTTCTTAGTTCAGGACTTTAGCAGAAGCCTCTATATTAGAATTAATGAGGACAGAGACACCAGGGAAGTGCAATATTTCTGTACTAAAACATGTAGTTCCCAAATTAGCTCTGAATATGATCTCTTGACTGCCTACTAACCCTAGGAACTAAATCTTGTTTGAGACACTAATATTTGGAAGCTTATTCTGTGGGAAGTAGAGCATGTCACTCCTTCATAAAGTCAGCTGCTGCACTAACAAGGGGAGAGAAACATGCAACATTTGAACTGTGCACTGTACTTGTGATACATTCAGAGCATGGAAGAGATGCTTTATTAGAGTATGTGCTCTGCTAGCAGAGAAGTCCTGGCTAAGTTCTTGGACTCCCAGAACGAGGTAGTCCTTCCAATAGCATAATAGGGAAGAGGCAGGTCAAGTCAGGCTTTACCATAGATGACAAATAAGCAACAATATTCTTCTCATGAAAATCCATGGGCAGGAAAATTCTATAATGCTGCTTAATTGATCTGTCAGACAGCCTGATTAAAAGGAAACCTTCAGCTCCTGGGTTTGGTACCACCAGGCCTGGCATATTGCCATGCCTGAGACAAACCATATTTTTGCGTGTACGAGGAGTCACCTGTTTGTGCAGCTACCTGAGAACCACAAGAACTAAAGAACCTCAGCTTTTGCCAAGCACTTGCTTGTTCTTTGTTTCCACAGACTGGGTGAGGGCAATAAATGTCTCCAGTATGAATGGAAAACTGGACATGAGTTTCTTTTACACAGGAAGTAAATACACTGTACTTGGCAATTCTGGGAGTAAAGCAGCACTCTTGATTAGAGAGGTGTTCCTCAGATATATCTGTCTGAGACTTTTTCATTTATAAACCTAGTGCCAGACAAGTACCATTTACAGATGAGACAACCTGAAGAACAGAAGCTTGCAGGTCTCCTTAAAACCTTCCACAGTGTCACTTGGCAGCAGAACTCAAACTGGGAATTCAGGTGACTTTTCTCCTGGCCTGGATCATATCAGATTAAAAACTTTGGACAGGGTATAAAGGTTTTACATTTTCTATTAGGATTTCTGCTTTCTAACTTGAGTTTGGTTAAGAATGCTGTGTAGACTTTTCTGCACTTCTTCCTGGTTTCCTTTGGAAGCAGAAGTGGAAGAGCATGTGGAGGAGTGGATGTGGATGAGCTGGATTATTTTGTAAGCACCATCTTAAAATACTTTTTTCTTTTTCCTAATGCTTGGTTTGAGGTTTGAATTCTCACATACCTTCTGATTCATTTTGATTCTCATACCAGACTGCCTGTGGAAACTCAAGAGTTAAAACTAGGCAAGGGAGTATGGTTTTCTTTGTCACATCATGTATAGGATAAGGACAGTCAGTATTATGTCTTTCTAGTACCTGTGTTATGTCAAGACTCAGTGCTTTGGTATTCATAAAATGTTTTGAAACCCTTCCTTCAAGGGTGTTAAATTATTGTGTTTTTTTTTTTAATTGCACCCTGCTAGATCCTCACTTAGAAGATGCTTATAAGAAATTTCAATCAACTGATGTTACTTCTGATGTGTAAAATCCATGGAAATTAAACCAGTTTTGAAATGATTTTTAAGGATGAAATATTTACATTCAAACATGCAGGTTTCAAACATGCAGGTAGTAAATGTTCTCTTAACACTGTAATTCGAGGGAGTTTGTGTTGTTATTACTCTTATTTTGACTGGAGCTAAGCTTTACTATGGATCTGAAAGCCTTTTCATTTAATTTGTCTATAGTATAGGTTATCATTGACAGGTAAAGTCACCTGAAAACAAAAGTTTCAAGCAAAGAAGTATTTTTAAAAGCATGGATGCACCAAAGCTTTCAGTTTCAGACAGGCATATTTTTTTCCTTGTATTTTCTCTGTGCCCCCAGGTATTGTATTTTATTAGAATATGCAGAAAATCAAGTAAATACATTCTTGTCTGAAACAACTTGCTTTTTTTTTTTTTTTTTAACCTCAAGCTTACAATTGAATTCTTTGGATTCACTTATGACATCTCAGCAGTGACTGCAGAGTATAAGACACAAACATCCACACTGGTAGTGTTGCCAGGCTCATGCATTTCTTATTGTGCTATTCTTTACCAGTTTGCAGTTTTACTCCTCAGATCTGCAGTGTCTGTAATTTGTGTCTTCAGTACAGCCCAGAGCAGTAAAATGCAGTGTTAATGTGAGATGTCTCTGTAGGCCTGGCTGATTTTACTTGTGCTTACACAAATAGTTCACATGCAAGATACAACATTTACATGTAAATAACATTTTGATTTAGCAGTATTTCTGAATGTTGGTCTCTACTTGGTGTAGCTTAGTCATAGTCTCTATTGTGAGTTTGTGCTTTTTGTCTTGTTTTGTGCTAGTTTGGATCTACCAGAAAGAAGATAAAAATTGTTTGTTATAGTTTCTATTAATAAACTGAACTGAAATATTTTGGGGGGCATTGGTCTTTTACAGCTGTATCATTGCATGATTACAAAACTCCTCCAAACCATGACTAAGAGGAGGAAAAAATAGATACCATGAAGTAGTGTGGTTTGGGCTGTTTGGCAGAGACTTTTCTGTTTCAGCAGATGCTGTTTTCCTACAGGAGCTTATTTATTTATTGTTAATTTATCCTTCCTCCCCCTCTACTCATTCCTCCTCCTTCATTTCCTATTTTACCAAGGATCCAAATCTATAATGCCCCACTGATTCTTTAGAGGAATATTTTTATGATCAACTTATTTACTGCTTTTTACTGCAACTGCTTATCTTTGTAAAGACTTGCTGATTCTAAAATGTTAACAAAAAGAAAAAAGCAAAATTCATTAGTGTTTTCCTGTTAGCATTTTTGATGGCCATATAAAAGGCTTGTCCTTCACCCTTACAAAAGCGGCATGTCTCACTTTCTCCAGTGAGATGTCTAGATGCTTTTTTTTTCCTCCCCCAGAAAAGCTGCTGGTGTAAAAGGTTAACAATAAATAATAATCTGCACAGACAGCAAAAATAAAACTTTTGTCAAAAGAATCTATAGCCTTTTTAAACCCTGCATTTCCTACATACTCACAAACATGTTTGCTATCCCCTGAGAGGGAGGGGAATTCAGTAATGTTATGCTACTTCTTTGTGAAGTGGCCACAAAGCACAGATAAAATATGCGTCTTCTCAAGTGGAATTACAAACGGGAGGCAGATTGATCATCATCACCAATTCAGTGCTGGCTTTTTCCCATCTGTGGAGAACTCTTTCCAGAGTTTTTTGTACGGTTCTTTTACACTGTATTAAATTAACTCAGGTAATGTATAAATCACTCTTGTTTCATTGCTTTCTGAATGACTTATGCCAGTGTAAACTGCTACCATGGAATATTTTGTCATTTGTTTTGCTGTAGCAAGGGCCCCAGACTTTGAGACAAGTCTTAGGAAACTTTTGGGCTTTAGTGATGACAGTTATGTGTCTTATTGTCACCTCTGCTATATTCTCCTGAAAACAGTGATTCTGGATTTTAACTTGTTTAAAAAAAGAAGGGAAAGCTCACAATCCTAACGTAAAAAGAAGGTTGTGGAAGAATCAATGAATTTTTTGGGGGAGTTGGTACAAAATGATCCCATGCCTTCTAGCTTGGTGTGCCCTACAAAAACATTTTTTTCTGTAATGATGATTACATAACATTCGAAAAGGCAACACACAAGCTGTCTTGTAATTGTAGGATTCAAGGAAATAGTTTGGAGCAGCCACCATACACGATGTATGCCTAAGTGCTGTCCTTAGTGAAGCTGTAAGAAGGTTGATCATGATGAATAGGCAGATTTAATCATGCTTAAAGAGGATTTAAAGTCCATGGCAGCTTCAGGAGTCCTCTTTTGCCACATCTGCAGGTAGTATAACTTTGGCTAGACCTACAGCCCGAGTACTCTGTGATTTTACTTCTAGTTTGTTCAAAGGGGAGGATGCAAAGTCTAGGTCAGTCATGTAAGAGTAGGGATTGAGATGACCAAAAAACCCTCAAAAATTTTCATGGCAGGAGTGATACAACCATTAAACAGTGGTTTCTGGTTGCCTCTAATATATGTATTTAATCATAAGTCCTTTTTAAAAGTTATTTTTCTAGTGCTCTTTTAAGTGGTGGTTTTAGAGCAATCAACCTAATTCCAAAGGCTGATTTATTTGCTCAGTAATACAGACATACCCAGAGCCAACTCGTGCTGAAATATAGCAGCAGGCACTCTAGGAAACGTACCTACAGCTGATTGTTTTCTGTCTTTTCATTTCTTGTCACTGTAGTGTTTACCTTTAGGAGGTCAGGAGAATAGCTCTTCAGAAGGAGAAGTGGGCCTTGCTTCATGGGGTGACTGACAGCAGGAGCTGTGTGAGCGGCAGCTGAAGCTGCACTTCCCCTGGAGACTAGGCACAGTATGTTTGGGACAAGTGCTGCTATCACTGGGTTGAAAGCTGATCCTGCTTATGAATCCATGTCTGTTCCTTGTAATGTTGCTGTCATGCAGTATGAACAGCTTAGGAAGGTTATTTTAAATTAACCTTCCTGTGTTAAAACAATGTCTAGTCTGTTCCTATCACATCCAACATTGTAAGCATCAAGGCCAGTGGGTAATTCAGCTGCAGCTGGAGTGACAGGGAGAGGCTGTAGAAGAAATGTGAAAATGCTGTGAAAAAAATAACACCACAATTGTATGGGTGTCTTTCTAGCAACTGTTTTAATTGCCTAATGAGATTGCTTTGTTGCTTTAAAAGAGTTCAGTAACAGTGTGCAAGTATGCTATATGGGAGATATGCTGCCATGATGGGCAGAATGTCAGTACCAGTCAGAGCATGCCTTCTGTACAGCCCTGCTTCTGCAAAGGAAAGCATGAAGAAACAAGCTGCTGTAGCTTGTTTCCTGACTCCTCCTTGTCCTGTCGGTTTCATAGAAACCCCTTGACTGTGGCAGGCTCATTATTTCAGGGAGAGTGCTGGAAGGGAGCTGTGCATTCCCAGCAGCAGCAGTTACCTGGGTACCTCTAAATAACCTTTTAAATCCCTTTCTGCCAGGCCCCAGCAGTGGATCATGGCTTCGGTTGAGTCTTGCTGCTGGGACAGGTGGAGCCTGGAGAACTGTGTGCAAGCTGATTTTGAAGGCTTGTTGTTCTGAGATCTGCAGGCTGCATGGAGGTGGGATGACCAGGGTCATGAAATTACAGAGCTTACTCTCCTCTAATGTGAGCAAACACTGTAAGGGAAACTCCTTAATTATTTTTTATTGTTCCTGCTGGTCTGTCTCAGTTGAGCATCCGAAGCACATGAAGAAGCCTCTGCCAGCTGGGCTGGAAGAGCTGGGGCTATAGGAGAGGGAAGTACAGTAACTGTGCTGCTTTCTGATTGCTGTCACTTGTGCTTGAGCTCATCAATGTAATTTCTTTCAGGCCAAAGAGCAGAAGCTAAAACTGTGATTGTCAAAGGAAAATACCTAACTGTGTAACAAGAGTTGGTGGTTGACAAGCTGAGCTCTGCTTTTGCTCTAGAGCCTGCAGGTAACATTTTTCTGGCTGGAAAGAATGAAATTATGTGTTTCCTTACAGCTAACTAAAGAAATAGCAAACAGCTGCATCCTCTAAACACGTCTGAAAGGTGAAGTAACTTCAAGGTACTCTTACTTAGGTTATATAAACAGATTTAATATTGATGTTAGCAGTTTGGACTTGAACAATGTCACTGTTGTGTGTGATTCACTCTTAGACAATCAAAAGAGACAAGCTCCCCAGTCCATGCTATTGGCCACATTAAGGCAGAGAGTGTACATCCTGGGAGCAGGCAGCCAAAGGAAAACAGAGGCCAAAAGACTTGGTATTGGATATTAGCTTCAGCCTTGGGTTGTAGGGTGGAGAGGGGTCTTGGTGCAGAGGAGCTGTTCAGTAAAGAAAGTCACTGGACAGTTGGAGGAATTACTAAGCATTATGAAAATGAAAATCATAAATACTTTGTTAGACACTCTGGTGCAGTCGTGTGGCTGGCACAATGCTTGCATTGCTGAGGCTGCTTTGTGTTGCCTGCATGGAGGACATGCACTTCTTTTGCAGTGTGGTACGGAATAGAGCCTAGCCTTCAGCTTTTACTACATGTAGATTGAGATTTAGGACCAGAATATCATTTGGGTAATTCACTGTGTTTTATGTGACTTCAGCTGAGTCCTGTTTGATTTCTTCCAGATGAAGATCTGGTTTTTGCACTGCTTTCATTTGGTTCTCGAGTTACAAAGTGACAGGTATCTGTGATAATGCTAGCTAAGCCTTTTTTCTTTATAGGTTTATTACTGGAGAGCAGAAATACGTCTGCAGACATGTGAGCACTCTATAAATAGCAAACTACTGTTCATAAGGAGTCTGTTACTGTTGCCAACTCCATGTTTTTCTGACAAATCTTGTGATATTTTGTTTTTCCTAAAAACCTCAGGTTTTCTATTTCATCAGAATCTCTGTTTTCATTAAAAAAAAAAAAGTTTCCAGCTTGATGTTGGCATCAAATTAGAGAAAAACATGAAAATGTTTGCAGCTTCACCATGATGGGAGAAAAAACCAAATGCATACAAAAAACCCCAAATATAGTGTTTTGCTTTAAAAGCAACAAACAAAAATCCCAAACCACCGAGTAAATGAAAGGCCTGTGGTTTTGAAGGACAGACTCCTAATGTCTGTGTTGTGGTCTCTTACTGTAACTGTAAAAGTGACTTTTGTAATACTTTTTAAAGTGGTGATTTCTTTTTTTTCATTGCAGATAAGCTTCTTGCAAAATTCTTATTTAAAGTGAAAATACATTGAATCCTTTGACAACATCGGTCACTTATAAAACAAAGAGCTGCTAAAGGTCCCTGAACAGATGCCTTTTTTTGTAGGTTTAGTTTTTGATCTGACTCTGCATGATCCAAAGCAGAAGGGCTAGAGACTGACAATAAATCTGCTAAAATACCGAGTTGTTTTGGGGGGAAATGCTCATCTTGATTCTTCCCTCCTTGCTGGGAGTACACTGAGCTACCCTTGCTTTTTATCAGGGTAAATGTTTAAAGAATAATTTGTTCTATTTTAATTTTTAGACCTTGGGTTTCATTTTAGAAAGATTTTCTTTAAGTACAACCCTCATTTAGCTCCTGGCTTGGCTTGAAGCAAACAAGTGTGTGTGTGTATGTACTCTGCTTTTACTACGGAAGTCCCAAATCATCACTTCTGTGACTCAAAGTACTTATGCTAAATCTTTGAGGGACTGTGCAAGTGGTACCAAATGAGACTACAAACTGGAGAAGAGCTTTCCTTCTCTCACTGGTTCTTATGACTTGGTCTTTCTTCTTGGCTCAGTGAGAGAAAGGCCTCATGTGTACATCCTGCACAACATCATTATCCAGCATGTCAACGAAGAGGAGGGAAACAACAAGTTGTTGTGTTTGATATTTCAGATGTCAAAATCAATTTGAAAGTATTTCAGATGAGCTTTAATCATCCTGAATAAGTAATGAAAGGGAAAAAAAGTCACAATGTAGACTTTTCACTCTGGTTTTGTTAGACAGTAAATTCTGTTGTAGATCAGGCAGTAATGAGGGCCAGTAGAGAGAAAGATGGTTGCTGGATAAACGTTACTTTTGAGAGATGTGCAACCAGAGGTAACATGAAAGAAGAGAAAATAAGAATTTGCTAGGTTCAAAGGCTTTTTTGCTACAACAAATATTATTTTGGAAAGGTAGATGGAATTCCTACAGAGGAAGTTTGCAGAAATAATGGTTCCTGATACTTAGGGGCTGAAATTCTACGACTTCGGTTTATTTCCAAATCAAAGGATGTTTTCCATGACTTTGAGCTATGTTGGTTTTATGTTGTTGGCTTTTTTTAGAGTTATAGCAAAGTAAGGGAGTTTGTTTATTTTGCATTCCTTTTACTCTAGATTTAAACAAACATTTTTAATCAAAACAAATCTTTTGAATCATAGGTATATTTTCAGTGTTTCAAGGCAAAGACAAGGACTTCCCCTATTATGCCATATTTCCTTTTCTGATGCAGCTGTATCAAATGTCTTGGTGATGATATTCATCACTAACTTAAAACGACACTCCCAAAGAGCATGCTGCTTTTCTTTGGAGATATAAAAATAGAGGAGAACATCCCAGGAACTCAAGTTATCAAAAAATGTGTTTTCTCTTTTCCTTCAGCCCTGGCAAATATCTTTTTGAACACTACATAGTTTGCTGTACTGTGATTTTTAAAAAGCTAAATGTATGTTTATGGGCAATGAAGTACTTGTGGATTGTGTAGCAGACGAGGAGGAACTGGTGGCAAAACCTGGGGTGTTTTTTTTCCTACGCTGATTGCTTGGGGATGTATTATAATATCTAATCAGAAGTCATTACCGGTTTATGCAGCATTAATTCATACAGCCTTCTGTACATACACCCTGTTGGGTCCCTCAGGGCAGGATGATTCTTTAATGGACCACGTTCCTAAGATCAACTGATAGGGCTTCGTCATTCACCCACACAGATCATCTGCAGAGTGAGCAAACACTTAACTACCTCATGAAAGAAGTCTGAAACTGAATTTCCACTTCCTGCTAAAAAAACAGCCTTGCGTTATGTTTGCATGGCTTTTTTTCAGAAAAAAAATGTTGTCTTGGCCTTCTAGAAGGAATACCCAGAGGTAACATATGTCGTAGAGGGTTCTGTTTCCTCATGGTGGTCGGTCTTTCAGCACACTAGTATTATTCACTGATGGAAAGACCTGATTTTAGAAACTCTGTAGGCTGTGCTGGGCTATTGTGAGAGCATCAGGTGGGGAAGGCTGTGAAGCATTCCCTGTAAAGTCAGAATGTGCCACAAAATGTTTGCCTGGTAAAACTATTGGAGTTCTGGCGCAGGTCAAATGGAAGGAGGACAAGGGTTGCTCCTAACAGAATGTGCAGGTTGAGACGTGGATCTAATTTTATTGATGTGTATAAAAGGAAAGTAAGAAGTTAATAATTCCTTTTCTTAAGAAGGATGTCTTTAATGCTGATAAAATCCTTCTCCACAGCTGTAAGATGCATTTAAATCACCCAGCGGAAGTAATGATCTACATTCATGTAAATGTGTTTTGATGTCCTCTTAGAAGTCTAAATGAAACACCCACATCCAGGAAGCTAGTTAGCTCATGCGGGAGCACAATTGCAATTCTTCATTAAATGTACATGTAGGACTTCTTTTCCACTTCAGAAGCACTGAACTTTGGCAATTTATATTTATTTGAGATGAAAGAGGCAAGCTAGCAATTCAAGACTTACCACCTCTACATAAGAGGAGACCTTGTGTTACAAATTAATTCACCATTCTTTAAAGGTTTCTTAATTTTTGATGAATTGCTCATTCCTGTTGCAGATGATTAGCATCACTCCCTGTTCTGTAGAGACAGCTTGTCTTCTTACTGCAACACAGCAACCTCCGCCCCCCGTATCCGTAGGAGAATGTTGCAGGAGGTAATGGACATACCTGGAATGGATTCTACAGAATGGATTCTGTAGAAATTACTCAGAGTAACAAATATGTGAATGGTTTCTCAAATAGTATAAACTTGTGTAATGCTCTTGTCCTGATAGCTAACATTAGTTAGCTAGTGTTATAGCTCCTTTATATCAAAGAAGTTAAACTGATTTTTTCTGATTGAAAGCCTATGAGCAATTGCATTCTTAACATAGGTTTGAATCTTAACCAGCCTGTAGATTTTTAGTGTAGAGAAAAGCTGTATGTTAAAACTTACATGAAAGTTCAAAGGCAAACTCTCCTTTATTAATGAGCCACATTATTTAGTTCCATGTAGCCATCAGTGCTTCTATTTGAAATGGAGATAGACCTTCTGTTCAAGATTACATATGCTTATAACATTTTCTTTGTAGTGTTTTAACAAAAATAGATGGGATTGAGACTCTTGGAGAGCAAGCTTTTTACGAGTGAAGCCCAAAGCAAATTCTACAGCACCCTACTGTATTACACTGGAGAAAGTGCTACCTCTGTAGCTTTCATGTAATGCTCCTCATAGGCTTTACATACAGGCATGTTTGGTTATTGCCTCTTGGAGCAGATAAGTATATGGAGTGATCTCACTCTGTTGTTAAGATAATTTGTCTTTGGGGATTCTGACCTTCTTAATATTTCAGTTACATCGTCCCTTTCACAGACTGTAAATCACTGACATCAGCTCCTAGCCATGCTAATAAAACCTGCAGAAATAAGAGTATGGAACTTGTGTGCCTGAGAGCAGTTTGTGTACAGTCGCTTTCAACTCTTTCTCCAGCATCTCCCAGTGGTTTCCTGTTATCTTTGTATGGCTTTTCACATGCAAGAGGAAATCAGTTCCTCAGAATATACAATTTGCAAGGTGCTGCATGCTGGACAGTTTGGGAACGTATTAGAAGACTGTAGAAATTATTTTTGACCATTTTTGACTGATTTTGTTTCAGGCTGGCACATGTCCTTTTGCCTTATTAATGTGATCCGTGTCCCATCTTAACCTAAAAGCAAAATGGACAAAAATTGAAGCTGCTTGGCAATAGTTGCCAATGTGTACAGTGATAATGCAAACACAATTTTTGTGAAGCTCCCATCTCTGGGATTCATTTGCCCAGGAAAAGCATAATTTTGCAAGTACACTAATTAAAATTGTGATTGGTAATCACAATTTTAATAACAACACCTCCGCTTTCACTCACATATCAGTTCTAGGTCCTCAGCAGTACCATAAATGGTTTTAAAAGACTTTGCTGGCCAGTGGTGAAATCCAAGTGTGAAAATGGTCTGCTTTGTCCCCTTTTCCTTTCCTTCCTTAGAGCTTGCTGCTTTTTCTCTTCACCCGTTTTCCTTTATTCCTTATTTTCTAGGGAAGCTCCATAGTTTTAGAATACAAGTCAAAAGATCAGCAAGATTGCAAGATCTTTGCAAGCAGACAGTGGCCCTGTATTGATCATTTGTTTATTTTGCAGTATTCCCCCCAAAGCTAAAACTAACCAGAAATGATCGTTCTACCCTTTTCATTTTGATGTCATTATTTCAGTTTCCTGTTTGAAGTATTGTTTTCTCTCCAAGAGTCCATGGGGGAGGTATTTGCCATTTTAAACTGGTTCTGATGTTTTTAAGGAAATGTTGATAACAGTCTGTGTCTTCCTAAAAAGGCTGAAAAGAAAAAAATATTCTTTTTTCCCCCCTCATAGCTCCAGACATCTCCATTCAGAATTACACTTCAACTCATAGAGGTATTTAAAATGGTCTGTGCAGTTTGGTTTTGTTTTCTTTGTGTTCAGAATTACAGGCTGTAGACAGCAGCTTCTGGGCCTTCTAGAGCTGCTGATCAGAAGGCAAATGGGAGAGAAATACTCTGAAAAAAAGAACCAGACTGTAGTCTGTGTTCGTGTTCTTTATGTATTTTCCAGCTGGTTTTGCATCTAACCTTCAGCATTCCTCATAGGATACTGATGCAAATCTCATTCAACTTTTTTCCTCTTTTTACATAACACACGGGACCTGAAGTAAAGCAGTAATTTGCAGTATTAGAAAATGTGGCTCAGCGTCCCCATCCCCAGTGTGAACATGCACATTTAAATATGAATGTAAGTGGGCCAGAACCCCCTTGAAGCTTTGAGTCGATGCACAGACTGCCTGTTCTTTCTGGTTTAAGTACTGTACTTTTTTTTTTTTTTTTTTTATATCAAACAACAGCTACCATATGGGCTGAGCTTCAGCCAGTCAACTACTAAATTACAAACACTCTTTTGACTGTAAATTGAATGGAAAAGGATGTCAGTTATCGCTTTCCTCCTGTGGCCACACCACAAGAGCACCTGCAGTAAAGAACTCGCATTCATGCTCTGAAAGGCACCACATGCTCCTATTGTTAGCCAAACAGTATTTAACCTTGGCTTTGCTCACCCCTCGTCTATCCTAGCGAGAAGATTTCAAAGTTAAGAGCCTCGCTTTTGAGTAAGAGTTCACTTAGAGACACATCTCAACATTTATCCACAGAATTGTGTTTCTGCTAAAGGAAGTAAAAATCTGCTTAGGAAGACGACCATCTGTGGTATCCTTCAGAGATGAGTCTTTGACTTAAGCACACATTTACCATATTTATTTCCAAGTTTGTTATAAAATTATAGCTGCTTTCTCTGAAAGCTTCACACGGTGACCAGTTCAGCTCCATAGAGGATTATCTGGTTTCCAGCCTGACTGGCAGTCCAAAAGGCTTGTGTTTCTCACCTGTGCAGAGGTAGTCCAGAACCTGACCGTTCCTCCATCCCCGGGGCAGGATTGAAGGAGAAACTGCACAATTGTGTGCAGAGAGGATTTGAGCAGGGAGAAAATGATGATGTCTGGAAGCAGTGAACTGGGTGATCCGTTAAGGGAGGCAGCTGCTAGGCCGAGAGGGGTTCCTTGTGTCCCGACCTGTCAGAGGACAGCTGAGCTGGGGAGCGGGCTGAGCGAGCCTGCAGCTGCTGCTCTGTCAGGGCCCAGGCAGCCCTTGGCTGCTAGGAAGGCTGGTGGGACTCTCCCATCATCTGCTGTGTCCATTAACTCTTCCTTTCCTAGATGGATTGATAGATGTCATTACTGAGCTAGCCAAAATGTTTATTCAGTCTGTGATTTAAAATTATTGAGAAGATAAATTAAAAATACTGTGAAGAATGGGTGGTTTAGTAATTAGGTATTTTCTTTTGTCTTCTGAAGCCTAAAGCTACGTGGCTGGCTGAAGTTCTAGTGGTTTTGTTGAGTTCCCCAGTGGATTGTTAGATATGTTGCATATCTGCCTTATGGCTTTTGCAAAGACTCCTTAAAGCTCAGTGCCTACAAACAAACTCCACTCTTGAATCACTAGAGGGTAGGTATTATTAGGTCAAGGCTCAGTGCACTGAAAGAAGTATAACAGTGCTAAGGAATTTATGGAGTGACCGAGTAACATTCAGAATGTTAATTTACGATTACTGCCTATATCTTAAAATTGTACTCACTGGAGGCCTTGAGCTTTTCTGCTGATGCTAAAACCCACACTACTTAAATGAAACCAAATCATTCTGACATTAAGCCAGCTGTGCAATCCTGGTACTTACATGGCAGCATATAGCACTGAAGAGATTGTGTATTTTTATGTATCACACTGTGTAGTTGCCCTTCTCCCCAAAAATGAGTAGATGGTAGAAGGTACTGCTGTTTGAATAATCTGAAAACAAGATGCTGATGTTCAAAAGTTGTTTTTAGAAAATGCTGTGTATCTTTTGAGGGGTTTAAAACCCTTTCTTCTGAGATGGTAGATGACACCTTATATAATGAACACTGTCAGATGGTTCATCTTGGTTCCCCTCCCAGCCCTGGGCCTTCTTCTAGCATTCATTCATATTATGACTACATTAACTAACATGCCTGGAAAGTATTTTCACATGTTTATTAAGCTCAGAGTCCGAAAATTAAACATTTTTAATGGTAGTTTTTTTTGATAGCCATTTGTGCCTTTGTTTCCTACCATCTGTGCAGTGCTTAAAATTAATAGCCTAGGTTTCCATTACCTCTACCATTTATGAGTGTTTGGCCTTCACTCTTCCTTTGTTTCTGATTCTAAACATTTTGTAGAAAAAACAGGCATTTATACAATATTTGTTACTTTTTAATAGACCCTATAGGATTTTTTTTTTATTTGTGCCATTTAAAACAGGTTTGGAGAGATGATGTGGCATAGCGGGCAGCTGGAAATCTTGTAGCTGCTTTACAGTTAAGGTTGCACCCTGTCTCTTGTGATGAGCTTATCTTTCCTAGATTCTTAAAAAAATTATTTCAATAAGGTACATCTTCTATGAAGGCAATTCCAAGTTTGGGAGAGGTGTGTGGGAGAGGTATTTTAAGCAGCGCTTCTATCGCTAGCTTTTCAGTGTTTGCTCCTGAACAGTTTCACTATGGGTATCTCCAAAATGTCTTAACTGGCAAAATTCCAACTGCTTTTAATTTCGTTGCCATGTCCGAGTAGAAACTTTTGGTGAATTGTTACAAAGTTGTCTTCAGGGTTCACCTACATGATAATACTGTAGAGAGGAAATGGGCTGCTCATCAGGGCAGGGAAAAGCTGGAAGAAGAGGCATGGGATTGTACACAGGCAAATGAGGACAGGAGAATCTGAAAATTTTTCAGTGTGGTTAATACATGTCTCAGTTTCTGCTTCCCTCCATCAGCTGCAGCCCTGGGCTTGTACCCAGAGAATCACAGAATGGTAGAGGTTGAGGGGACTTCTGGAGGTCATCTTATCCAAGCCCGTGCTCAAGCAGGGTCCCCTTACAGCAGGTTGTCCAGGACCATGCACAACTGGGTTTTGAATCCCTTGAAGGATATCTCCAAGACAGCTCCTTGCATTTGCACATATGCCCTTGATAGACATGCCAGAATCTTTCAGAAGGGACATTTCTCCAGAGAGGGCTTCTAAGATCTGTTGGACCACAGAAGGTCTTAAATGCCAAGTTTACTGGGCGTGGAGGGTGCTGAAAACAGAAAAAAAAAAAAAAAAAATGCATGTAGGCAGGAAAGCATGTGTAAATGTGAACATCTGCTAGGTCTGATCCTATCTACAAATAACTTGCCCTGATACAAGAACTCTTAAACCTTAGAAAGTCTCTGAAACAGGCAGTGGGTTCAGAAATCTGTATTTTTGCTGGACTTGGAGGTTGGAAGCATGCTATATGTTTCTTAGATGTGCTCTATGAATAATACTAGGAGAGACAAATCCTCTACCTACCCAGTGTTTTTTGACAAGTTCAAGTGTGAACTCACACTAAGATATGCTCATTCGGAATTTACTTTTGCTCAGAAGTATTTTGGAGCTACTAAAATGCATTTTTTATGCATCATGTTTTGCTGTCACTTACTGTAACTTAAGCAGCTGCTTTTCTGTCCTGTTTTTTCTTTCTCTTGCTAGCTCTGTGCCTGGTGTGGGACATCTCCCTGCAGTCATTCTGCTTTGGACATGTCAGTTATGTAAACAGAGAGCGGGGATAGGTGTTGCTTCCTTTGGACTGTGTGACAGTGGTGCTGGCAGCATAGAAAGAGTTGGGCTAAAATAACTTTCGTCCATTAGAAGAATAAAAGTCTGGAAAAATAAAGGTTTGAATTGCATCTAGAGGTAAGGTGACTTTCAAAATCTAAATTATGGGTCCTTGCATCATCCTTCCCCTTCCAGAAAATATGATTTGTCTTTGATTATAGATGGGTTGAGGTTTTTTTAAAGCAAATGTTTTTAAATGGGTGGTTTCTTTGGTATGTTGAAAGAAAATAAATATTTAAAAGGGCTGAGAATTTAACCCCAGGGAAGTGGTAAGGAAAAGCTAGACAAATTCTTGTACTGACTCCACGAGTCCTTTGAGTGGCAGGTTCAGCACCATTTCTCCATTTGCTTAATGATACTTGGAGTCATCAGAAAGATCTTACAGCTTTTGTCAGAGCTGCTCTGTGGAGGAGAGTTACACAGACAGAGTGCACCGTGGCAGGAGCTGGAAGTCAGAGTGATACTGATGAAGGCTCTGCTACCTTGGGAGGAGGGGGAAGACCCAAACCTCTAGTAAGTTACACCCACACTGACTGTCCCACAGGCCTTTGCTTTTACTTCTGTTTCCTCTCAAGGAGGCTTTTCCTGCCTTTCAGTCATCAGCCCCTGAATACTTTTCCTCTCTGGCCTCTCCAAAACAGCCCCAGCTACCACAGGGAGCTAGAGCAAATAAGTGAGTAGCCTGTGAGGGCCCCTCGCCTAGCAAACCCTCCAGCATCTCCTGGCCTTTTAACCAGATGTTACCTACATTACCTGGCTCACAATGACAACTGTTTCTACAATTATGTTTTTTTTTTCCTTAAGGTGCAAAGTACAGAACTGGCAGAAATGCTAAACAGTTAATGAAATATTTTGTATGTAGTGCCTACTATGCAATTCAGGAGCTGACCCTGACATAATGCTTTAAATAAGTTCATGTAGCTTCTGTTACAAAACACAGATCTGGTCTTGGAAAGGAAGAAAGTGATGGTTTGAGAATGAAGGTGGCATGGGAGGCTCTAACCCTCCATGTTTCCTCATGTGTAATGTCAGTAGCCTACCAGTGACACCATTGTTTTCTCAAGTCTCTTTCCTTTGTGTTTACAACCTTTCTCCTGACAGCTGAGAAGGAACAAGTTTCCAAGGGCTCAAGGATTTTTTCAGCAGCACCCAGAAGTCTGGCACCTTACCCTGACCTTGTAAGTCTGCAAAACTGGCCTGAAAATTAAATGGAAACAGACTCTCTCTTGAGAGTCCAGCTCCCTCCTACTCCTGGTTGGGCCAGAAACACTGTGAGAACAGACAGATTTCCTAGCAGTATCCTGGCACTTTCTTATCCACTCCCAGCCAAAACCAGAAAGTGTTAAATAAAAAAAAATAAATCTATAGGAAGTGGGAGAAGAGGAGAATACTGGATATTTTTAAAACACAAATCTTATCTGAGTTTTGAGAAGAGAGTTTTGGGTCAGTTACTTTGTCTGATTGGTTCATCTACCCTCTGCTAATCCCTGTGTTTACTGCAGAACTTTGTGGTTTCCTTCCTCTGGTCCCCTTGGTTATCTGGGTTGGCATGGAGCCTGAGTTCTGCTTCCCTTCCCCCTGGTGCACCTTTGTGTCCCCAGGACACTAGATCCTGCAGAGGCAAGTCTTCACACACTTTGTGTGATTTGCTGCCACTCTGGGGTGCCCTTTGCAGGGTGCTGTGCACTGCCTTGCCTTCAGCTTGGGCTGAGGTTTGTGGTTTCCTCTTTTTTTTTCCCCCTCCTTTTTCTTTTTTTTCTTTTTTTTTTTTTTTTTTTTCTGGCTGCCCTGAAGTGCTCAAAAAGCTGCTGACAGCCCATGGAAAACTCAGCAAACATTCCACACAGAGCACTAGCTTGCCTTCACCATCCTTTCCTGTGCCATGCTCATTTTTATTAGGGGTAGCTGACAAAACAGGACCTTTGGGCTTGGACTTACCTGCTCCTGCTGCTTTCAGACACAGCATGCAGGTCTGGACCTACTTGCTCTTACTGCAGCAGAAGCAGCTGGAGCACCATCTCCTGTGCATCCAGCCCAGCCTTTTAGCCTTGTGACTGCTTCCACTGGTTCCTCATCAGGAGCTTGGTCTTCAATCAGCTGTACAAGCAGTTGCTTCCAGCTTTTCCTGGTTATTTTTCTCCCCTCATGTTACCCAGGCAGCTAATCCTTATCTCTAAATTCAACTCCTTCATTTTTATGGTTCCCACTAGCTACTTGTTTCCTTTCTCCCTTATTTTGAGGGGTCTGGCAGCAAAGCCTTAGAAGTTTCAGTTTTTTCATTTGCCTGGTAGGTAACTAATAATTTTGGAAGGAGTGAAGGAAGCATCTTCTGATGTGATCATGGCTTAGTACTTTAACAGCTCCTCAACTTGATCTGTGCTGTACCAGCTCCCAGGTAGTGTTAAATGCTTTACTGTAAGCCACAGTGAAAGACATTTAGCAGCTCAGAGAAAGGTGATAAAGACAAGCTGCGCCCACCCTCTCTCAGGCTGCCTTATGTGACAGGCCTGCAGGGGAAGCTTCTTTCCTCCTTAAGGAATTTCTGAAACTCGCTGGTCCACCTTTAATTAGGAAGGAGCGTTTGCTAAGATTTCTTTAGGTGCATCAGTATAGCCAAGGGCAGGGTGAGGTCAGCACTCTCAAACAGTTTTGAAAAATCTTATCCCAGATTTCCTGGAACCGTGCAGACTGCAGCTGCAGGTGGATGCTTGCCTGTGCCACACAGCTTGTGCAGCCCTTAGGTACCTTGCTTTAAGGTAGAGAGCTGTCACTTCCATATTAACACAAACATAGCCTGAAGCAAGAGAAGCCAGTTTAAAGGTACACTGGCAATGACTTCAGAAGTCATTTTCAAAATGAGAAGCACTTGCTTTGAAAGCCAGCTGGGTGCTTTAGATACCAAACTTAGAACCAGGTGGCCTTGTCTGTATTGCTTCCTGTCTCTCCATGTCCGCTTCATGCACTGGAACTGGTCTTTGCTCTCCAGATTTCTTATTGCAGTGATAGAATCTCCTTTATTCCATCTTTAACAACTATATTAGATTTTATTTTGAAAATGTTTTCTCTGTATGCTCCCATTTCTCAGATTTTATTCCAAACCAGTTTTAAGGATTGCAACCTCTGCAGGAGTCTCTACAAATCTTATGACTGGATCTCATGACAACAGCCTCTTCAATGTTGTTGATTAATCTTTGTTCTCTTGAAGGTTAAGAAGTTTGCACAAATAAGAAAACCCTCTCTATTACTCAATAACCAGCCCAACTTACATTCTAACACTACAGTGGAAAATTTGACTGTTATGGGACAAAAGAATCTAACCGTGTTACCAAAGGCATTATGCAAGGCTAAATGAAGTTACATTTTCTTCAGTCTGTTCAACTTTCTGCATAATTTACTTAGTATTTTAATCATCTTTTTGTACAGTCCTTACTTTCTGAAAGGTCAGAAGTAGCCTAAGAATAGTTACTATCATCTGATGGCTGATTTGCTGGATATGAGGTTTGATTCCCAATAGGCAAGATTTTCACATCATAAACCCATAGCTATCGTGGCAATAATTACCATCCTTGCGGACAGCCTGGTACAGAAATGCAAAGCTTGACTGTGTGTTCTTTGCTTTTAGAAAGTGCTATTTATAGGGTAAGCTCTTTGGGGTGGGGACTGTCTCGTGTTATGAATGCTTCATACAACCGAATCTTGAATTGGTTGCAGCCTGAAGGCACAGATCTAATTCCAAGAATAGTATGACTGAATGGATGCAGAGACTAAGCAACCTTCTAGTCCTAGACATGACGTCAGAACAAAATTGAGGTGGAAGTGGGAGAACTTGTACTGTGCAGACTATCTGTTTTTTGGATGGTAACAGGACTTCATTCTCTATGTTTATCAATGGGTCGCTGTTAGTGACTACTCCCAGTTCACTTAAACTTTTAAGATCTTTCTGAGTACAGGAATTGTTCTTAAAATCTTGAAATAATCTATTTCCTTTTTAAAAATACCAACAAAAGTTTTACTTGCTCTGATTCTGCAGTGAATGCTGTGGTTGCTGCTGGTCGTTGGTAGCAAGGATACATGCAGTAACGAGCGACAAGTGTTAAGGTCACTGTAAGCATAGGAGAAAGGCATGAGGAGACACTAAGTGAGCCAGATCTGCTCACAGGAAAAGAAGAGCTTTTTTCTACTTTTCAGTAAGAGAGTAAAATCTAATCTTATATAACTCTTCATTGCTTGATCAGGGCATGTAGGAGAAATGAAGATAGACCTCGCAGGCAACCTTATAAATACTCATCTTAAGGCTTGAATACCCAGACATTAACTGGATCCAGGAAAGTGCTAAATGTCTTTCTGCTTTAAAACTGAAGCATGATTACTTCTCTTAGCCAAGATCTTACTGTTCACCCATTGCTAGGCAGACTAGAGCATTAGTAGTGAGGAGCTAAGGTAGCCCACAGACTAGCAAGGTCTATTGGACTCCCACTACTACCCCCTCAACCTTCTGCACAACTGTACCTCAAGATCGTATTCTTCGAAGATCTTTACTGATGTTCTCACAGGCTGGAAGTTTTAATACTGTTTTTGATATTTATTGTGTAACCCTATTCTACTAAAGCTGCTATTTCTTTCCTCTTCTCTTCTTTGTACTCGGCTTCAAGGGTAGTAGGAGGAAATTGGGGAAACTCGCCTAATATGTTCTTAAATCCTGGCCAGAAGGGAAAATTCACGCCAGGCTCCAGAAGCTAACCTGTTTGGTTCAGAAACCTGGTCTGACAGCTATGCTGCTACCACCCAGTGGGCAAGGCAACCTTCAGCAGGGAGAGCAACTGTGCCAGCAGGCAGTGGAGAGAGAAAGGCAGGAACTGAGGCTGCTCAGAGCCAACTGCTCCCTCATGCCTTCTGCTCCACCAGCGCAGCTATACTGGGACGGGCCACAGGTCTGCCCGGGCCAGCATCTTGTTTCTGATGGAGGCCAACAGTTTTTATATCTATATTTTTGTATATATATAAGCTTCTGGAGTCAGGCAGAATTTTCCCATCTGCCCAGCATTTTTATATATA